>NC_091173.1:15316029-15348529 GCF_040958095.1 Procambarus clarkii
CCAGGAGTGAGAGGTTCCAGGAGTGAGAGGTTCCAGGAGTGAGTGGTTCCAGGAGTGAGAGGTTCCAGGAGTGAGAGGTTCCAGGAGTGAGAGGTTCCAGGAGTGAGTGGTTCCAGGAGTGAGTGGTTCCAGGAGTGAGAGGTTCCAGGAGTGAGAGGTTCCAGGAGTGAGAGGTTCCAGGAGTGAGTGGTTCCAGGAGTGAGTGAAGCAGTAAGCCTGTTCTTAGCCATGCCTTTATACCTTATATTGTATTTGATCAATTAATCTTCTGGTTATCCGTTTTAATACAGATTTCCCAATATTATAACTAGTGTGTATACTCACCTATTTGTGTCTGCAAGATCGAGCATTGACTCTTGGATCCCGCCTTTCGAGCTATCGGTTGTTTACAGCAATGACTCCTGTCCCATTTCCCCTATCATATCTAGTTTTAAAATTTATGAAGAGAGTTTGCTTCCACAACCTGCTCCTTAAGTGCATCCGATTTTTCCACTACTCTCACGCTAAAAGAAAACTTCCAAACACCTCTGCGACTCATCTGAGTTTCCACCTTCCAACCATGTCCGCTCGTTCTGTTAATATTATGTGTAAACATTTTATCTATTTCCACTTTGTCAATCCCCCTGAGTATTTTATACGTTCCTATCACATCACCTCTCTATCTTCTCTTTTTTAGTGTCGTAAGGTTCAGTTCCTTCAGGCGCTCTTCAAATCCCATCCCTCGTAACGCTGGGACGAGCCTCGTCGCAAACTTCTGAACCTTTTTCCAGTTTCCTTATGTGTTTCTTCAGATGGGGACTCCATGATGGTGCGGCATACTCTAAGACTGGTCTCCGGTAGCCAGTGTAAAGCGCCCTCTGTGTGTACTCACCTAATTGTGCTTGCGGGGGTTGAGCTCTGGCTCTTTGGTCCCGCCTCTCAACCGTTAGTTAATAGGTGTACAGGTTCCTGAGCCTACTGGGCTCTATCATATCTACACTTGAAACTGTGTATGGAGTCAGCCTCCACCACATCACTGCCTAATGCATTCCATTTGTCAACCACTCTGACACTAAAAAAGTTCTTTCTAATATCTCTGTGGCTGATTTGGGCACTCAGTTTCCACCTGTGTTCCCTAGTGCGTGTGCACCTTATGTTAAATAGCCTATCTTTATCTACCCTATCAATTCCCTTGAGAATCTTGAATGTGGTGATCATGTCCACCCTAACTCTTCTGTCTTCCAGCGAAGTGAGGTTTATTAACCGTAGTCTCTCCTCGTAGCTCATACCTCCCAGCTCGGGTACTAGTCTGGTGGCAAACCTTTCAATCTTTTCCAGTTTAGTCTTATCCTTGACTAATGCTTTCCGTGTGTGTGTGTGTGTGTGTGTGTGTGTGTGTGTGTGTGTGTGTGTGTGTGTGTGTGTGTGTGTGTGTGTGTGTGTGTGTGTGTGCTTTGTCTCTTTGTGTGGCTGTGTGTGTGGCATTATGCGCTCGTGTGCTTGCATGTGGTAATTCCTGCTTTCATCACTGTATGTGCTTGTCTGTACCTGCCAGCAGTGTGTGTGAGTGCCTGTCAACGCACTCCCGCCGAGAGGAGAGTGAAGCAATGGTCAGAACGAGGACCACTATAGCACACTGAAGTGGTGACACAGAAGGAAACTATAGCGACGCAGATGGTGCAGAGACACATGCCAGATAACCGGCTGTGTCGCAGAGAAACATGCCAGATAACCGGCTGTGTCGCAGAGACACATGCCAGATAACCGGCTGTGTCGCAGAGAAACATGCCAGATAACCGGCTGTGTCGCAGAGACACATGCCAGATAACCGGCTGTGTCGCAGAGACACATGCCAGATAACCGGCTGTGTCGCAGAGACACATGCCAGATAACCGGCTGTGTCGCAGAGACATGGAGCGGACGACGTGATCAAAGTTGTGGATGCTAATTCAGTGTTGTTTTATATCTAAAGGAAGGAAAAGTCACTGCGTGCAGACGATAGAGTCACAATAACGTGGCTGAAGTATGTTGACCAGACCACACACACTAGAAGGTGAAGGGACGACGACGTTTCGGTCCGTCCTGGACCATTCTCAAGTCGACTGTGAGAATGGTCACTGCGTCAACTAGTCAACTAGTGATGGCTGAAGGCTTGAAAGTCAAAGGGAAGACCAACTACTGCGTCAGAAGGGGAATGTAAACAGTCGGGTAATTAGACAAGGAATGGAAGAAGGGAGACAAATTGCAAGATAATTTGCAAGAAACATACTGACCACTTGCAGGGAATGTTCTCATCTGAGGAGGTCGTAGGTGGTAGACGACTGGACGCTCGTGAATGAGAAACTAAAGCAGCACGTAAGAGCAGGTCGTATGTTCGACTTGAATCCAAGTAACTACATAGGCGATGAGATTTGAAGATAAGGATGAGGTGGCCACTGGGACAATATACGATCATGAATCACAGAAGAAAAACAGAGACGTCACAAACGTATCAACATAGAGTGGAGATATATATATATATATATATATTTATATATATATATATATATATATATATATATATATATATATATATATATATATATATATATATATATATGTTAAGAAGATACCATCAGCGGCATATGAAAGCATTCGTGTTTCTCTCAAACACCAGGATAGAGAATCTTAAGTTCTCGACTATGTGGCCCCAGCGAGAAACTCTCACCTTAAAAAGCACAAAGCAAACTTAGCCAAAGTCTAAATATTTGCTGCAAGACTCATCCCAGAACTAAGAAGCTTGAGCTACGAGGAAAGACCGAAAGAACAACACTAACGACATACAATATTCTTATTATGAGGCATTAAAAAAGTGAACAGAACTGAAGTGTTCAACATGAACAAATGAACAGGACGAGAGAACACGGAGGGGGGGGGGAGTCTTAGTCCTGTGAACCCGCCAGCTGATCCTGGTGGGAAGGGAAGCGAACTATCAGGAGAACGTGCCAAGCCATTGCGACTATATAGCACTGGGAAGGGATTAGCATAAGGATTTGGGATGGGACGGGGGAAAGGAATGGTACCAAACCACTTGCACGGTCACGGAGGGGGGGGGGGAGCTGGACGCGCAGATGAGCTCAACCATCTAATAAAATCAACAGATTCTAAGATTCTCCCGATGCTCGGCTTAAGACTTTCAGTAAGTGAATGTAAGAATGGACTTAATCAGTGTAAGGGGTCATAGTTAAGTGGAATGAGCTGAAATCGTTAGATAGTTGAGGCTAACTCATTCCACTTTTAACTTAAAAGTGGAATGAGTTAGTGGTAGCATTAACTGTGTTGAGACCCATAGCAACACGCGACAGCCGACTGAAAGGCGTGGCTCAGGAGCTGAAGTCCGTCCAGCGAGCATATATATATATATATATATATATATATATATATATATATATATATATATATATATATATATATATATATATATATATATATATATATATATATATATATATATATATATATATATATATATATATATATATGTGACTACAAAACACACAAACAGAGAGCGAATCCCCAATTGTTACAACATAACCCCCCCCCCCTCCCTCGGGGCACCAATCCAGCGCTTTGCACTGAATGAAGGGATAAATCTCATTTGAAAAATAATATGCGCAGCTTTAATCACGACGATATTAAGTAATAAATTGGTATAAAACACATATATTCAATACAATTCTAGGATACAAATGGACCCCATTTTATTTGATACGCAGGATTACCGAGTTATAGAAAGGCTTTTATCACAATATTAACAACGGGGAAGCGAGGATTTTTTTTTTTCAATTGGTCGACTGTAATGTGCGTTTTAGTGGGGTCATTTGTGAGGGAGTGAAAATGCACTTAGGGAGTGTAAGCTCTCTCTCTCTCTCTCTCTCTCTGTCTGTCTGTCTCTCTCTCTCTCTCTCTCTCTCTCTGTCTGTCTCTCTCTCTCTCTCTCTCTCTGTCTCTCTCTCTCTCTCTCTCTGCCTCCCCAAACATGAACTACGTCATCTTGCTCTAAGTTGATTAGATTCCTTAATCACTCCCGGGAGAGATTAATTCAGTGATTGATCAGAAGCTAATCCATCACCCACGGCCTCCTTCAGCCACTTACAGCCACATACAGCTATTTCCACTCATCCAAATCCATCAACAACCATTCACATCCACGTCACCCACAGATACCTACAACCACTTACTGCTTCGTACAACCATTTACAATTACAGCCACATACGATCATTTACACTTCCCCCTGATACAACAAATTACAAGCCCTCACTGCCTTTTACTTCATTTACACACACATACCTCTGATTGCACCACATACAACCAGTTGTAGCCACACACAACGCTACATCTACAACACCCTACAATCACCCCCACAAGCAGCCCATAATTAGAATCACATACAGCCTCGTATATCCAATAGTATACCTGACCCCAGAACCACCTAAGGTCATCTACAACCGCGTAAGGTCATCTACAACCGCCTATAAGGTCATCCACAACCGCCTATAAGGTCATCTACAACAATCTAAGGTCATCCACAACCACCCACAGCAATTCACAATTATTTACACTCATTAGAAAAATCAAATAACCCCTTCTCCACTGCTCACATCCCACTAACGACCCAATCACCTCAACTAAACCACAATACCCCTCTGCTGACCCCCCCCCCCCTCCCTCAACAACCAATTTAACTGAGCGGAATCCGTTAAGTATTTCCTCTTGCAATATTCAGTCGATGATGATGTTGCATACAACTCACAGGTAAATCAAAGGTATTAGACCTTCATGATGAAAATCATTATAGCTGTACACGGCTATGCATTTATGAATAAAGTTATTCAAATTAATTTCATTCAATACTCAGTTAATGATGGGCCAATGTTGTCGCTCACGAAGGCATCATTAACCAGTTAAAATCCTTCAACAGTCACTAATATGACGTGTAGGCCTATGGTGGCTGTTGCCATTTAGGCCTATAGTGGCTGTTGCCATTTAGGCCTATGGCGGCTGTTGGCATTTAGGCCTATGGCGGCTGTTGCCATTTAGGCCTGCACAAAAAGCTGAAAAGTAAAATGTTACAACTTGACTTTATTATTATTATTATTGATAAAATCATTTTGAGGCAGTGGGGGTGACTTGAACCGTCGTCCTGGCGGTTGATTTTCTCATCTATATATCACACCCACTTTTATTTCTTTGTTTATTATTATTATTATTATTATTATTATTATTATTATTATTATTATTATTATTATTATTATTATTATTACTAGTTTCACTAATTATCGGATTTACATCTATGAATTTTTTTTTTACCCTACAGGTATTTTTCACTCCTTTATCATTGCCTCTTCTTCCTAAATTCTCCTTGGCTCCTTTCTACCTTCTCTTCTACTACCTTTATTCCATTATACATTGCTCCCTCGCATCCAACCTAATTACCTTGTCTGGTGGCGTCTGCTTTCCATTCCTAACTGCCCTGTGGTGATTCCGAGGATCCAACGTCCCCGCGGCCCGGTCTCTGACTAGGCCTCCTGGTCGGAGGTCATGTCAAGGGGGAAAGCGCCAAGCCATTACGACTATATAGCACTTGGGAAGGGGTCAGGATAAGGATTTGGGATGGGACGGGAGGGAAGGAATGGTGCCCAACCACTTGGACGGTCGGTTGGGGATTGAACGCCGACCTGCATGAAGCGATTCCGTCGCTCTACCGTCCAGTTCAAGGGTTTGAACACCGTGAGAGGCTGGCTAGTTATGCCCCGTGTGTGTAGAGAGAGTGATGAATAGTCTTGGGTACTTTGTTGGTTGATGATAAGAGTTCTCTCTCTCTCTCAGGTTTGATGTGTTCTCTATACTGTCTACTCTCATACTGTCTACTCTCATACTGTCTACTCTCATTCTGTCTACTCTCATGAAGATTCTACTGTAACTCTTCAGATGATGATCCTACCGTTTGTCCTGTCTCATATGATCTATGTCTCACATCATCTATGTCTCATATGATCTGTGTCTCATATGAGGATGAGAAACGCACCGGAGGCAGTGCTGCACCTTGGGGGGACACCTTGCTCCTTCTCTTCCACCTTTCCTGTTTTCCCCTCCCACCCTCTTTCCTTCCCCTTATCACCATTTCTTTCCTGACGTTAACGGAAAATTTAAGCTTTTAGGGTAAGCTAAAGGGAAAGGAAGATGGGAAGGGGGAAGGAGAGAGGGGGATAATTTCAGCATGAGAGGCCAGTAGAAGGAAAGTGAATGGGAAAGAGGAGATTTAGAGAAGAAGGGAGATGATGGGAGAAAAGGGAAGGAATGAGGTAATTGAAAGAAGGAAAGAAAAAAAAGGAAGGTAATGTATGGGAAAGCTGTTGGGGAAATAATGAACAACGGAAGTAGGACCAAATGGGAAAGGTAGTGGAAGGTAGAAGGAAGAGAAGGGGGAGGGAGAAGATGTGAAGAGAGAGAGATCAGGGGAAACAAGAGGGCGGAGAACTGACGAATGTAAAAGAATAGAAAAGGCAAAAGAGGAAAATAGACAAGCAAGCAAACGATAACAAATCAAAGCGCAAAACAAATAAATTGAATGGCGAGTAAGACAGAAACTGAATAAACAAGAAACAGAAGAAGAGGAGGAGGAGGAAAGATGTATATGTAGTACGAGGGAAAATAAAAAACAAATGATGAATGGAAACGAAGAGGGGGGAACGCAAGAATGAATAAAGCCGGAGTGGAATATTTAAAGGAGAAAGGGGAAAGAGGGAAAGAAGGAGAGAAGGAGGGAAGGAAGAAGGAAGAAGGAAGAGGAGTTGAGAGGGACTCCTGAACTAGACGAGAAGACGAAAGAGGGAACCGCAAGTGGACGAAAGAAACGTGGGTTAAAGGCTAGCAGGGACGGTGGACAGGAGTAAAGAAAAAATAAAGAGAGAAAGAGGGGGGGGAAAGGAAGAATAGAGACATCTGACGGAGGGGGGGGGGGGGGCGGAGGGAGGAGGGAGATGGTATATATGGATGGAATAATTACCAATAATTCACAGTAATTGGTAATTGTTGCGTTATTATACTGAAGGCGATAATTTGTGGTACTCAGACATAGGAGCCGACACGTGTTTACACACACACACACGCGAGAGAGAGAGAGAGAGAGAGAGAGAGAGAGAGAGAGAGAGAGAGAGAGAGAGAGAGAGAGAGAGAGAGAGAGAGAGAGAGAGAGAGAGAGAGAGAGAGAGAGAGAGAGACAGACAGACAGACAGACAGACAGACAGACAGACAGACAGACAGACAGACAGACAGACAGACAGACAGACAGACAGACGGACAGACAGACAGACAGACAGACAGACAGAGATAATAACTGAAAACATGTTTTTCACTAACAATAATAGTCAACACAAGTCATTAATCATCTCAACTCTCTCCTCCTCGTCCCTATCTCTCATTCGTCTTTCCCCTTTCCTCCTTTTCCCACCATCTTTTCTTCCTTGCCCCTCTCCCATACATCGTAATTATTAACCTACATCATTCTCGGCATCTTCTGTCTGTCTATTGCTGCCCGTCTTCTTCTTTCTCCCCCTTCCGTTCCTTTTCCTTCTCCTACTTCCTTTCCGCCAGATTTTAAAGACCTGAGAGGGGTCGGAGCCCCCCGCCCGAGGCCACAGGCCAAGAAGACCCCCCCCACCACCCCCACTTCACAGTACCCTCCCCCCATACCCCCCCTCCCTCGTATCTCCCAGGTATATATATATCTGACTCCAACACTGCCCTTCTCTCCACCTTGTTATTTTATTTTATTTATTTATATTTGTTTAAACATCATGTCTTTTTAGTTAGGTTCTCGACATTTTCATTCTTTAGAAATATAAATGTACTTGATTTACTAAAGATATTTCCACGGTTAACTTGATTCGTTTAATTAAATGATTATATATTTGGTAAATATTATTAATAGAACTTTTTAAGATGTTTGGGAGATAATTTAGCAGAATAGGTAAAGGTAGCCAGTTTGAATGAAGAGGAAATGGGATAATATATAATCTGGCAGAAGGAATGGGGTTCAGTAGACAATTTGTCAGAACAAAATGGGTTTAGCAGATAAAGTGGCAGTAGAAATGCTTTGCAACTCTTAAGAATAGAACCATTAACGGCTGCTAATATCGCTTGTTACAGCCCGGAGTCTCCTGGCCCGGATACGAGCCACTCCAGGCACCGTTCAAGGCACGACTCTAATTCCAGGCACTCGTCAGATGGCCTTGTTTGGGTCGAGGGCCCTTTAGCTTGATGGCCCGCCTCTGGAGCTCTTCTTGAAGAAAACGACACGAGAATTAGGTATACTCTCACATTACTCCGAAAACACGAAGATGTCCCCTAACTGTATATTATAAATATTGAAGATATATGCAAATAACTGGTGTTACACTTTGACGCTTAGATTCAAACGGGTTGGCTATGCTGGTATGACCGTTATGACCGTTGGTCTCATGGTGCGGCGAGGCGCATGCGTCATGACGTCACACTATTTTAAACTTTGAACTAGTCTTAATTACCTTTACACGTCTGTTTATCAGTGATTAAAGCAACTTATTTTTTAGAGAAAAAGTATTTAATTTAGGTAAGTGAAGTGTTAGATTAATAATTTAGTCTAAAAGTTTGATGTTTTAAAATGTGGGCCTCCCTTGAGTGCTGTTACACACACGCACGCGCGCGCACACACACACACACACACACACACACACACACACACACACACACACACACACACACACACACACACACACACACACACACACACACACACACACACGCACGCACACACACACACACGCACGCACACACACACACACACACACACACACACACACACACACACACACACACGCTAACTCTGCAGCAAAGCAATGCAAAATGATGTAGGTAGCAGGATGGCAGACACAAGGTACCAAATGGGAGATAAACTCCTTCAAGACCAGGCAGAGAAAGATCTGGAGGCTGATATCACATCGAACCTGTCTCCTGGAGCCCACTTCAAAAGGATATCATTAGCAGCATATGTTAGGTTGGCCAACATATGAACCCTGCCTTTATGAATTTGCGCAAAGAATCATTCACAACTTTATATGTCACATATGTCAGACCAATCCTTGAATATGCAGCTCCAGCGTGGAGTCTGTATTTACTCGAATACAAAACAAAGTTAGAGGTAAATGTCAGCAGACTGGTACCAGAAGTATAAGGTATGAGGTATAAGTTACGAGCAAGGAAGGCTAGATAGATTTCCAGAAACTGATAGGTCATCTTGTGTCACTTCCAGAGGTCAAGAGGTCATGTTGTGTCACTTCCAGAGACCAAGAGTCATCTTGCGTCACTTCCAGAGGTCAAGAAGTCATCTTGTGTCACTTCCAGAGACCAAGAGTCATCCTGCGTCACTTCCAGAGACCAAGAGTCATCTTGCGTCACTTCCAGAGACCAAGAGGTCATCCTGCGTCACTTCCAGAGACCAAGAGGTCATCCTGCGTCACTTCCAGAGACCAAGAGTCATCCTGCGTCACTTCCAGAGACCAAGAGGTCATCCTGCGTCACTTCCAGAGACCAAGAGGTCATCCTGCGTCACTTCCAGAGACCAAGAGGTCATCCTGCGTCACTTCCAGAGACCAAGAGGTCATCCTGCGTCACTTCCAGAGACCAAGAGGTCATCCTGCGTCACTTCCAGAGACCAAGAGGTCATCCTGCGTCACTTCCAGAGACCAAGAGGTCATCCTGCGTCGTCTCCAGAGGTCAAGAGAACTGGACTCCATCAGCCAAAAACAAAAAAATTCGGGGAAAATCGTTGTGGTCTTTTCGGTGCCTTTCTGGGTACAGAAATAAAATTTCTCGCTATCGGGAAAAGTGAGAGAGAGAGAGAGAGAGAGAGAGAGAGAGAGAGACAGACAGACAGACAGAGAGACAGAGAGAGAGAGAGAGAGAGAGAGAGAGAGAGAGAGAGAGAGAGAGAGAGAGAGAGAGAGAGAGAGAGAGAGAGAGAGAGAGAGAGAGAGAGAGAGAGAGAGAGAGAGAGAGAGAGAGAGAGAGACAGACAGACAGACAGAGAGACAGAGAGAGAGAGAGAGAGAGAGAGAGAGAGAGAGAGAGAGAGAGAGAGAGAGAGAGAGAGAGAGAGACAGACAGACAGACAGAGAGACAGAGAGAGAGAGAGAGAGAGAGAGAGAGAGAGAGAGAGAGAGAGAGAGAGAGAGAGAGAGAGAGAGAGAGAGAGAGAGAGAGAGAGAGAGAGAGAGAGAGACAGACAGACAGACAGAGAGACAGAGAGAGAGAGAGAGAGAGAGAGAGAGAGAGAGAGAGAGAGAGAGAGAGAGAGAGAGAGAGAGAGAGAGAGAGAGAGAGAGAGAGAGAGAGAGAGAGAGAGACTACATAATCAACTAAAAAGCAATAAAACCCGTATTAATACCTTGATTGCTATAACAATAATGTATTTTGTGTAATAAAGTATATGGTTCTGATGTGAGTGACAATGATATGACGATGTTTAATGGTGTTTTAAACGCAAAAGAAAGCAGGTGTTTAAAGTAATACAGATAGCAGGTGTTAAAAACAAAAAAGACAATGTGTTTTTATAGCAGAAACCAAAACACGTATTGAAAGCAGAAAAGAAAGCAGTTGTTTGGGCAGAAAAGAAAGCACTGGAACACTGAAGGAAACATGTGTCTGAAAAACTGAAGGAAACATCTGTCTGGAACACTGAATCGGAACAGAGAACTGAACCGCAGTTCGAAAAATTGAGCAAGGTTCGAAACAAAGCAACAGGAGTTCGAAGCAGAGCAAAATGAGTTCGAAACAGAGCAATAAGAGTTCGAAGCAGAACAACAAGAGTTCGAAAAAGAGCAACTTAGTTCGAAACAGAGCAAAATGAGTTCGAAAAAGAGCAAAAGGAGTTCGAAACAGAGCAAAATGAGTTGGAAACAGAGCAACAGGAGTTCGAAAAAGAGCAACAGGAGTTGGAAACAGAGCAAAAGAAGTTCGAAGCAGAGCAACAAGAGCTCGAAACAGAGCAAAAGGAGTTGGAAACAGAGCAACAAGAGTTCGAAACAGAGCAACAGGAGCTGGAAACAGAGCAACAGGAGTTCGAAACAGATCAACAAGAGTTCGAAATAGAGCATCAGGAATTCGAAAAAAAATGTCAACGCGAGTTCAAAACGGAGAACTCAGCAGAGGTCGGCCGCAGATGAGTGAGCATCTCTGGGGGTGGGGAAGGCAACTTGTCTCAGGTTTGGATAAGGAAATTGAATTGACTCGAGTTAGAGAGGAGGAAGAGGAAAATTGTCCCCTCACCGTGAGAGGTCCTGCAGTTAGGGTTAAGGGTCGGGGGATGAGAGGCCGAGGGGAGACGAGAGAGGGGAGGAAGAGTGGGCAGAAATAGGGGGTAAAGGACAAGTGTGTGGGGGGGGGGGGAAGTCAGGAACAAAGGGATATATATATATATATATATATATATATATATATATATATATATATATATATATATATATATATATATATATATATATATACGTGTGTGTGTGTGTGTGTGTGTGTGTGTGTGTGTGTGTGTGTGTGTGTGTGTGTGTGTGTGTGTGTGTGTGTGTGTGTGAAAACTCCACACCCCAGAAGGATTCTAACCCAGACAGCCAGGAGCACTATGCACCATGGTGTACTTGGTTCCTTAACCACTCGACCACCGTGACTGTACAAAAGTCATTGGTAGCCAAGGCTACCAATGACTTTGAGTGCAGCAGTTGAGGAATTTGAGTGTAACAGTTATATATATATATATATATATATATATATATATATATATATATATATATATATATATATATATATATATATATATATATATATATGTCGTACCTAGTAGCCAGAACTCACTTCTCAGCCTACTATTCAAGGCCCGATTTGCCTAATAAGCCAAGTTTTCCTGAATTAATATATTTACTATAATTTTTTTCTTATGAAATGATAAAGCTACCCTTTTCTCTATGTATGAGGTCAATTTTTTTTTATTGGAGTTAAAATTAACGTAGATATATGACCGAACCTAACCAACCCTACCTAACCTAACCTAACCTATATTTATATGTAAGGTTAGGTTAGGTAGCCAAAAAAAGCTAGGTTAGGTTAGGTTAGGTAGGTTAGGTAGACGAAAAAACATTAATTCATAAAAACTTGGCTTATTAGGCAAATCGGGCCTTGAATAGTAGGCTGAGAAGTGCGTTCTGGCTATTAGGTACGACATATATATATATATATATATATATATTTATATATATATATATATATATATATATATATATATATATATATATATATATATATATATATATATATATATATATATATATATATACTGTAGAGTGACGTGAAGCGCCTCAATCCGGATCAACGGGCCCCACTCCATCTTAACCATCTCCTATGTATCAATGATGTCTGGGACAGTTCCTCGGCTGTTTCGTCTTGGTCTGGAAGATGGCAGAGTGTGACCGGGTGTTAACTGGCTATTGATAGGTGGCTACATTTGTTGTGTTAATATGCTGTACCTCGCTATTCGTCAAAGGTGTATTGTTGCGGTGTGTGTAAATTGTTCGTCTCTCTGGAGGCGTGTTGTCTTAAGAGACGTAGCTCTTAGCGTCCCACCATAATCATACTGAAAAATCTACTTTGGAAGGTAAAAAAATTTCAGCTGCACTGAAGCTGATATTACCCTGTATTAAAGCTGATATTACACCCTTGCATATAGGTTGATAGTACCCATACATTCAGACTTATATTACCCGGCATTAAGGCTCATTTTACCCCAGTATGATGGCTGATATTATCTTTTGCAATGATAGTGATATTACCATCATTAGTGATGTTGATATTGCCCTAATATTGAGGGTGATATTACTCTAAGTATTTAAGCAGATATTACCCCGGTATTGGGGCAATTAGCCCACCTCTATTCAGGCTGATATTGACCTGTAATGAGGATGACATTATACAGTAATGAGACTAATATTACCCTTGATCTATGACTGTCGCCTACATACAAAAAATAAAAACGACAAAACGACAAAACCTGAAACCAAAAGCCACGAGAAATGGTTAGAACAATGGGATTTATTGATGACTGGAGGAGGAGAAGACGGTCAACCGAGTACTGAGAGATCTCTCCTACTGGGTGACAGACAGGAAATTGTCAATTCCCTCAAGACGATCAATTCATTGTAGGAAGTAGTCACTATAACATTTCAACCCCCAAACATTAAGAAAATTCTCTGCTCCCACTCTACCACCGTCACCACCACAACTACCACCATCACCCCCCCCCCCCCCTCCATCCACCAGCAAATTGTACAAAAATTCACGCGCGAAAATAAAGAAGACAGTAGCAATTTCTCGCCAGACCTCAGCCCCGTGAACCCCCTCTCTCTGCCCCCCCTCTACAACCCCCTCCCCCCCCCCCCGTCCACCCACCCAATACCCCCTCCACCTTCGATCCATTAATCTCACCCGACGCCCATCGCTGTTCACTTGTTTGGGCTTTCTTCTCCCCCTCTTTCCATTGCAATTTTTTTGTTTTTATCTTGAAGGCGGAAAGGGAAAACAGTGTAGGAGGAGTTACCATGGTGACAGTATCGGGGAAATATATCCCTCGAGATAACATCGTTCTTTCCTGGAACACCATCTATGATAACACATGGATGTACCGCTCAAAATATTACATGCGGATATCATTTATGCCCCTCGTGGAACTGCCACTCAGAACGTGGTATCCTTCTGTTATCCCACATCAGCTCATCTGAAGCCTGACCCCTACAAACTCATTTACTTGATGAGCTTATTAGCAATAAACCAAATTTACTGCTAAGTATCCATCATGTAAGATGGAGGATGAGCCAGGAGCCAACTGTGTGCCAGAGCCTTCATATGGTCAGTTGATCTGATATCTCGCGTTTAAAGTGATGAATGAACACGCTCCAGATGCGAGTCAGCTCAGGAATGAATAGCCATGATGTTCTCGAGTAAGACATTGCCAGCGTGAGGGGTGTTGATGGCTGAGCGCCTTGTGTTACGGGTGCCAACTTCTGGTTGTCCACCAAGTTTGGCCAGGTGAGGTACCTTGTGAATGTTGGCCTTATAAGTTAAAGTAAAACTCTCTCTGTTTCTGTCTGCCTGTCTGTCTTTCTGTCTGACTCTCTCTCTCTCTCTCTCTCTCTCTCTCTCTCTCTCTCTCTCTCTCTCTCTCTCTCTCTCTCTCCCCTCGCGAACCTGTCATCGCCCCTTTCTTCCCTTCACTGGCATGTGATGCCTTCAAATAGTCCCCTCGACTTCCCCTCATTCCGCCTATCATTCCTTCATTCCTCTCCCTCAGTCCCTTAGATTCACAAAGGGAGCCGGTAACCTACCAGCTAAATCTCAGGACTCTGATCTACCAGCCACTCAGGGGACTGATCTACCAGCCACTCAGGGGACTGATCTACCAGCCACTCAGTGTTCGGATATCCTAGCAAGCCAGAGAACGTAAACAAGGAAGCAAATTTAACAATACGTACGAGCCATGAGCCACTAGCACACTCTGGGGCATATGGAGGTTAGATAGGTTGATGTATCACCCCTCTGCTGCCTGCTGGGGGAGGATATAGGGAAGTTCTCTCCCCCATTCTCTCCCCACCCCTCATATTGCTCCCCACCTCAACCCCATCCCCCCTCCAGCAGATTTCCAAATATCTTTCAAATTCTCTCATTCTATCTCATTCGATAGTCTCTCTCTCTCTCTCTCTCTCTCTCTCTCTCTCTCTCTCTCTCTCTCTCTCTCTCTCTCTCTCTCTCTCTCTCTCTCTCTCTCTCTCTCTCTCTCTCTCTCTTTTTTTTTTCTCTCTCTCTCTCTCTCTCTCTCTCTCTCTCTCTCTCTCTCTCTCTCTCTCTCTCTCTCTCTCTCTCTCTCTCTCTCTCTCTCTCTCTCTCTCTCTCTCTCGTTGAGAAACTTACAGCCACATTTTCTTTTGATGAAGTATCATGTAGAGTGACCCAGCTGTTGTGTAAAGTTTGTGATGGAGTTTCAAGCTGGAGTGATGGAGATGGGGATGAGAGAGAGAGAGAGAGAGAGAGAGAGAGAGAGAGAGAGAGAGAGAGAGAGAGAGAGAGAGAGAGAAAACTGGAACAACAGAAGGTACAGATGAGATATAATAGTCATAAAATATTTCTGGGACATTGAGAGGTTGGCCAAATAATACAAGAAAGAGACGACAACATGAATGAGAGCTGACGACGACAACTCACCCACAGAGATGCGAGAAAACTCTTCTTTAACTTATGTTTTGTTCTCAATATCTGTTGTGTTGCCACCTCGGTATGGCTGCTTAGTTCCAGCTTCGATCCCGGTGGAGGCAGAAACAAATGAGCAGATTTTTTATACCCCTGATGCACCTGTTCACCTAGAAGCAAATAGGTACCTGGGAGGTAGACAGCTGCTATGGGCTACTTCTTGGAGATGTGTAAAAAAAATGAGACCTGGTCGAGGATCGGGCCACGAGGACGCTATAACCCCGAAATCTTCCCAAGATAACCTCAAGATAACACATTCTCATCCTCACATGCTCGGCCCTGGAGCACTTTATTCATTACAATGACTTTTGTAGTGAATTTGCAACTACCTCTCCCAAGCCCTTCACCCTCACCTGATACCCGCATATCCTGGCAACCTGTCCTCATACTCAGTCCACCGCAATACTGTCGCGGTCCTCTACAACGCCAAAATTGTGGTGGCTTAGTGAAGAGCGTAGCAATATCGACACTTCCTGGGAACATCGGCTTTGATATCGAGATTTCGTTCCTTGCCAAGGTTCTCCAGCGCTTCTATAGTAAGGGAAAGCTGATGGAAAGTTGAGGGAAAGCTGGGGGAAAGCTGAGGGAAAGCTGAGGGAAAGCTAGGGGAAAGCTGAGGGAAAGCTGGGGGAAAGCTGAGGGAAAGCTGAGAGAAACTGTGGGTGGAGAAACATAAAAGATGTTTCTTGTGCTTCCCCGTGAGGCCTAAGGAGCTAAAAGATTGTGCTGTGTTGCAAAAATTATATAATATTTACGGTTTTAGTTTTTTTTATATAATTCTCTTATTAGCCCGCGGTAGGTTTTCTTTATAATGCATACTAATCATCTTCACCTGACGTACCAACCCTTAGTCATCACCTTCCATTGAAGTACCAACCATTCAGCAGCATCGTCAACTGACGTACCAACCTTTCGTCATCATCTTCGACTGACGTACCAACTCTTCACCATCCTCACCAGACGTACCAACTCTTCATCACCTTCACTAGACGTACCAATCTTCCGGCATCTTGTCTGCCAGACGTACGAACCCTCTAGCATCTTCAACAATATACTGACGCTGGCAATCTCGTGGCAAGGCGTACCAACACACACGCACACGCATTTTTCTCCCCAGGTGCAACGGATCCGTCTGCAACTGCCCCCACAAGGCGCACCAACATTTCCACATCTTACACGCAAGAGCCACCAACACTTCTACATCTCTCTTACCAGGAGAACCAACCCTCCCGCATCTATCTTGCTAGCCGTACCAAGCCTTCCGCATCTTTCTCGCCAGGAGCACCAATCTCCCAAATCGTCCGTTCGTAAACAAAATTCAACACATTTGGAAGGAATGTAATCCTCTCACCCAGCACAATAAATATCCGGAGCGACGGAGGAATAACAGAAGAGGAGGCAGAGGAGCAAAGGAAGGTGCAGGAGGAGAGGAAGCAACAGAGTAGCAATGGGGAAGGAAGAGAGGACAAAGAGGAGAGTGGGAGAGGGACGAAATGAGAAGGTGAGGCAGAGAGAGAGGTGGAAGAGAGAAGGAGAGAGACAGCAGCAGCAGAGATAAGGAAGGAAAATAGGAGGCAGAAAGCGTAAAAAGGTATAGGCAAGGATACAAGGAGAGCAAAAGAGTACCCAATAGAAAGGAGAAGGAAAATAGGTGTTCCCATAGACTAGAACTGAAGAAATAAAAGAGTAAAATAATAGGATTAGAGGAAAGATGAGATAGAAAATAATGAAGGAAGAGAAGGATGTGATATTAGGAGACCCGGACCGAAGTAAGGAATGGCAGACAACAAGTGAATAAACAAGAGAAGCAAAAAGGGAAGAATGAGAGAGCAGGGATTAGGCAAGAGGAATGATCACAGGGAAGAGAGTTAGATACAGAGGAATGGGGGGGGGGGAGGGGACAATATAGCGGGGTGCCAGTAGAGGCATTCAAACCCCATTAATAACCAGCCAACCATCAAAGACGTTCCGAATGACAGCATTAAGGAACAGACCTACCTCCTTCCCCCCTACCCCTCCCCTTCCCCCCTCCCCGTCCCCCTTTCTTCCCCTTCCCCCCTTCCCCCTCCTCCCCCCTCCCCTTCCTTATCGCTGAACGATACGGGAACAACACAATCCAGTCTCAAGGGCCGAATTCCTTCCATTCACGTCAGTTTCATATAATTCCGTCTGGCGGTGATCGATGGGCGAGGTACGCGCTGGTTGCCATGGACGCGCTGGTTGCCATGGACGCCCAGGCAGCTATGGACGCGCTGGTTGCCATGGACGCCCAGGCAGCTATGGACGCGCTGGTTGCCATGGACGCCCAGGCAGCTATGGACGCGCTGGTTGCCATGGACGCGCTGGTTGCCATGGATGCGCTGGTTGCCATGAACGCGCTGGTTGCCGTGGACGCGCTGGTTGCCATGAACGCGCTGGTTGCCATGGACGCGCTGGTTGCCGTGGACGCGCTGGTTGCCATGGACGCCCAGGCAGCTATGGACGCGCTGGTTGCCATGGACGCGCTGGTTGCCATGGATGCGCTGGTTGCCATGGACGCGCTGGTTGCCGTGGACGCGCTGGTTGCCATGGACGCGCTGGTTGCCGTGGACGCGCTGGTTGCCATGGACGCCCAGGCAGCTATGGACGCGCTGGTTGCCATGGACGCGCTGGTTGCCATGGACGCGCTGGTTGCCATGGACGCACGAGTTGCCATGTTATCATTCACAATTATTTAGTTCCCGCCCCGTTCACAGGGGACGCTCAGCGATCGTACTCTGTCGCGTTATTTCTTCCTGTTTGTTTACAAATCTTTTATTGATTACTTACATCAACACGTTGACGGCTCTCGCGACTATAGCTGGCCAACGGCGCTATAGCTGGCCCACGGCGCTATAGCTGGCCCACGGCGCTATAGCTGGCCCACGGCGCTATAGCTGGCCCATGGGTCTATAGCTGGCCCACGGCGCTATAGCTGGCCAACGGCGCTATAGCTGGCCCACGGCCCTATAGCTGGCCCACGGCGCTATAGCTGGCCCACGGCGCTATAGCTGGCCCACGGCGCTATAGCTGGCCCACGGCGCTATAGCTGGCCCATGGGTCTATATCTGGCCCACGGCGCTATAGCTGGCCCACGGCGCTATAGCTGGCCCACGGCGCTATAGCTGGCCCACGGCGCTATAGCTGGCCCACGGCCCTATAGCTGGCACTGAGCAGTATACAGGTGGTACTGAACACTACAGATTACCTAACACAACAAGGCACCTACCTAACACAAGAATTGTGTTAGGTAAATCCTAAGTCCTAAGGTAAGTTAGGTAAGTTAGGTGTTGTGAGTCCTAATACAACAAGGCACTTACCTAACACATGGCACTTACCTAACGCGACAAGGCACTTACCTAACACATGGCACTTACCTAACGCAACAAGGCACCTACCTAATGCATAGTCTTCATAAAACGACCAAAAGGGGGGTCCTATCTGGCACTGTGAGGTCACAAAAGGACCGTAGTGCACCAGGCCTGACCCCCACATGGCAAACTGGGGTCAACGACCTCGTATGCCTCCGAAATATGGCACTAACAGGTACACTTTACAGGCAAACGAGGCCAGACAGCAGCCGGGTACAGGGTCGTGAGGGCATTAAAGAGGGGTGTGTGTGTGTGTGTGTGTATTCACCTATTTGTGCTTGCGGGGGTTGAACTTTGGCTCTTTGGTCCCGCCTCTCAACTATCAATCAACTGGTGTACAGATTCCTGAGCCTACTGGGCTCTATCATATCTACATTTGAAACTGTGTATGGAGTCTGCCTCCACCACATCACCTAATGCATTCCATATGTCAACCACTCTGACACTAAAAAAGTTCTTTCTAATATCTCTGTGGCTCATTTGGGCGCTCAGTTTCCGCCTGTGTCCCCTAGTGCGTGTGCCCCTTGTGTTAAATAGCCTGTCTTTATCTACCCTATCAATTCCCTTGAGAATCTTGAATGTGGTGATCATGTCCCCCCCTAACTCTTCTGTCTTCCAGCGAAGTGAAGTTTAATTCCCGTAGTCTCTCCTCGTAGCTCATACCTCTCAGCTCGGGTACTAGTCTGGTGGCAAACCTTTGAACCTTTTCCAGTTTAGTCTTATCCTTGACTAGATATGGACTCCATGCTGGGGCTGCATACTCCAGGATTGGCCTGTGTGTGTGTGTGTGTGTGTGTGTGTGTGTGTGTGTGTGTGTGTGTGTGTGTGTGTGTGTGTGTGTGTGTGTGTGTGCGTGTGTGTGTGTGTGTGTGTACTCACCTATTTCTGCCAGCAAGGTCGAGCATTGTCTCTTGGATCCCGCCTTTCCAGCCATCGGTTGTTTGTGTGTGTGTTACTATGTGTAAATAATACTAAATAAAACTAATGAAAACAATAATAATAGATATAATGATAATAATAGATATAATGATAATAATAGATATAATGATAAAAACAATAATAATAATAATGTAAATAAAAAAGTTAAATAAATAAATCAATAATATTATATATTAGTTGACAAAACATAAGATGTTATCTTTACTCATCACAAGTACTTGTTGTTCGGAGTCATTGTTAATTTGGGTTAGTTTACGTTATCTTGGGCGAGGTTATCTTAGAAATAACTTACGTTTTCACACCTTAACTGGATAATACAAGAGTTCCATTTCCTAGTTTGAGACACTGAGCGCAGCTCACTACACATTAGCCACTGTCAATTCATCACTGGTCATCCGAGTCGGAGCTCAACCAATCAGCACAGCAGCAGTCAACCAATCAGGGCAGCAACAGGCGTCATCATGGCTAAAGCAAGTCAACCAATCACCGCAGTTGCCGGCAACGTCACAGTGACAACGAGTGAACCAATCAGAGCCGCTGCTAACACAACAAACACACGAAGTCAACCAATCACCGCAGCTCGCGGTAAAATTGCCTTTCGACATCACCCGCCAGGAGCCGAATTGTCAAAATTTACACTACTGACACGTCCCCCCCCCCACCCCTCCCTCCCTCCCTCCATGATAGCATCATGACAGTGTTTTGCTTAACAATAACAAAGCTGTCAAAATGTATTAATATGCATAATGATATTCATTAATATGTTAATTCTTCCACGTATTGAGTGAGAGGAAGACATGCTACATGTTAATGTCCGTCAAATTAACGGTTGTATTCCACAGTTAATGTTTTCAAAACGCATCAGTTGCCAGATATAATAATTTCCTCACCCTGTTCATTAGCTAATTGAGCGTTGCTCACTTTTTAATTTCAGTCTATCCGGCCATTCGGGTAATTAGCATTAGCCAATTAACTCATCCACTCTCTTATCCGATTTTTTTCCTCCCATGAATGGATTCATTTCTTCTAAGTGATTTATTCATTAATTAATATCCATATTTATTATCTTTATTATATCCTTCACAGTGAGTCCTGTTTTACTTTGTAGACCGTGATCATAGCCCCACAGTAAACAGGCTCACCTAGACCCCCAGTACACAGCCACACCCAGACCCCAGTACACAGCCATACCCAGACCCCAGTACACAGCCACACCCAGACGCCAGTACACAGGCTCACCCAGACCCCAGTACACAGGCACACCCAGACCCCAGTACACAGCCACACCCAGACCCCAGTATACAGCCACACCCAGACCCCAGTATACAGCCACACCCAGACCCCACTACACAGCCACACCCAGACCCCAGTACACAGGCTTACCCAGACCCCAGTATACAGCCACACCCAGACCCCAGTATACAGCCACACCCAGACCCCAGTATACAGCCACACCCAGACCCCAGTACACAGCCACACCCAGACCCCAGTACACAGCCACACCCAGACCCCAGTACACAGCCACACCCAGATCCCAGTACACAGCCACACACAGACCCCAGTACACAGCCACACCCAGACCCCAGTACACAGTAAACTTGAAACCACAGGATCGATACCCGCTAGCGAATAGGGAAAAGAAGAAACAAAACGAGAAAGCAAATACAATAACGAACACATAAATATGAAGTAATTATACAGTAATTTCCCTAACTGAGCGAAAGAAACATAAATAAAGCCGCATCAAAATAAATAATTACATTTTCCAGAGAAATTGGTTTGTGCAAATTGAATTTTAGCGACCAAACAAACGAAGAAAATTGGCAGGAGAATCAACCAATTAAAAAATATATTTAACCCCCTTAACAAAACACACACACACATATATAATCAGTCCACTTCGGGCTCACCATAGCCCGTGCTACCTAAAACGTTTTCTTCCAGGTAGCGAATCTTAAACAACAACAAACACACACACACACACATATATAAACTACTCCAAATATGCATTAAAAACAGGGACAAAAAAAGGTGAAAAAAATATATATCAAAAAACAAAAACAAAATGCAGCCCCAAATGGGAGAAATTTAGGGGATTGAAAAAGCTGGCAAGTGCGGCAGGCTGCCGCAGGCTATATAAACCTGCGGCCACCTCCCGCCCTAATCTAATTACCATTAGGAGAGCCTCCGAGACGGACCCCTGAAAATTTTTCCGCGTAATTCCGTCCTTTTAAAAGTCCAATAATGTCTTGGATCCCAAGAAACATCGAATGTAACCGGAGGTGGTTCTTCTTGATTATTATGGGGGTACTGAGGTGATTTGACTGATATATATATATATATATATATATATATATATATATATATATGTCGTACCTAGTAGCCAGAACGCACTTTTTGGTCTACTATTCAAGGCCCGATTTGCCTAATAAGCCAAGTTTTCCTGAATTAATATATATTCTCTAATTTTTTTCTTATGAAATGATAAATCTACCCTTTTCATTATGTATGAGGTCAATTTTTCTTTATTGGAGTTAAAATTAACGTAGATATTTGACCGAACCTAACCAACCCTACCTAACCTAACCTAACCTATCTTTATAGGTTAGGTTAGGTTAGGTAGCCGAAAAAGTTAGGTTAGGTTAGGTTAGGTAGGTTAGGTAGTCGAAAAACAATTAATTCATGAAAACTTGGCTTATTAGGCAAATCGGGCCTTGCATAGTAGGCTGAGAAGTGCGTTCTGGCTACTAGGTACGACATATATATATATATATATATATATATATATATATATATATATATATATATATATATATATATATATATGTCGTACCTAGTAGCCAGAACGCACTTTTATGCTTACTATGCAAGGCCCGATTTGCCTAATAAGCCAAGTTTTCCTGAATTAATTGTTTTTCGACAACCTAACCTACCTAACCTAACCTAACTTTTTCGGCTACCTCACCTAACCTAACCTCTAAAGATAGGTTAGGTTAGGTTAGGTTAGGTAGGGTTGGTTAGGTTTGGTCATATATCTACGTTAATTTTAACTCAAATAAAAAAAATTGACCTCATACATAATGAAATGGGTAGCTTTATCATTTCATAAGAAAAAAATAGAGAAAATATATTAATTCAGGAAAACTTGGCTTATTAGGCAAATCGGGCCTTGCATAGTAGGCATAAAAGTGCGTTCTGGCTACTAGGTACGACATATATATATATATATGTCATATATATATATATATATATATATATATATATATATATATATATATATATATATATATATATATATATATATATAATTAGAGATATATTTGTTGTCATAATTTTTGTTT
Organism: Procambarus clarkii; assembly: GCF_040958095.1. NCBI lineage: Eukaryota > Metazoa > Arthropoda > Malacostraca > Decapoda > Cambaridae > Procambarus > Procambarus clarkii. The sequence continues at coordinate 15,339,039 of NC_091173.1, forward strand.
TGTATTATTGAAGTAATGAATTTTTACTTGAGAGAGAAAGAGAGAGAGAGAGAGAGAGAGAGAGAGAGAGAGAGAGAGAGAGAGAGAGAGAGAGAGAGAGAGAGAGAGAGAGAGAGAGAGAGAGAGAGAGAGAGACAGACAGAGAAAAATATAGACAGATGAGGGATGAATACCAATTGCAGGGTGTACTGTATGACTGTATGAAAGAGCAAAGTGTACTGTATGACTGTATCTAAGAGCAGGGTGTACTGTATGACTGTATGAAAGAGCAGGGTGTACTGTATACCTGTATGCGAACGTAAGAGACAATGTATACCAGAAAATACTTGAACCTTCAGGAATACAACACAAACCAGGAAGCCAATCGAAAGTAATTGATTAGGTAATTTATTTGTTTACCTTCCGTTAGGTAAACGAAGGTGAAAAAAAAAAAAAATATATATTCAAAACGCATAAATCGTTCATTGTTCGCCATTTTTCTTCCCCGTAAGTGAAGTCTTTGTAAGTGAAGTCTTTGTAAGTGAAGTCTTTTCACTTATATGAAACATTTTGTGTGCGAGAATATCAGTAAGTTTAAGGGAGAAGCCTCGGATTGCGGGCGATTGGTCCGTGGTTCGAATCCCAGAAAAGGTCTCGCCATCCGCGCACGAGAAGCCAGCAGTAATTGGATAACTGGTTGTAAATCGATTGCCGGGTCGTGTTCCGGGGACAAGAAGCATCGGGAGGAGGATTTAAAGTGAATCTGGGGCAGGAGAAATGTTTTACCATTAACTGACTTTACAGTCGACTATCTTCCTTTAGAAGATGAAAATGGGCTTTATAATAATTAAAGATAATAATAGTCATTATTAATAATTTCCCTGGTAACTTAAAAAAGTTTAAATAATAATAATAATAATAATAATTTTTATTATTACTAAAAATATAAACGATTTACTCTTAAACAACCAGTTAATTTCATTCAATTGTGATTGATTCTATATATATATATATATATATATATATATATATATATATATATATATATATATATATATATATATATATATATATATATATATATATATATATGGTATTAATTTCATCAACATATGTTGATGAAATTAATACCCTATTAATGCCACCTCACCCCATCCACCTCACTCAAATATATATATATATATATATATATATATATATATATATATATATATATATATATATATATATATATATATATATATATATATGAGTCCTTATATTATATTCTTGTAAAGCAACTAGCACGCATAGCGTTTCGCGCAGGTCCTCAATCCTAATTTTCCCCGGAATACGACCCGCCAAATCGTTTAACAACCAGGTACCCATTCGCTGCTGGGTGAACACAGGTGTACAGTTAAGGATTGGCGCCTATAGCCAATCCTCCCCGGCCAGGATACGAACCCAGGTCAAATCGCTCGCGAAGCGCGAGCGAGTGTCTTACCACAGCGGCACGCGTACCTTCGGTTTCACACACACACACAAGTATCCGCCCCCTTTCTCTCCCCCCCCCCCCCCCCCCCACCTGGGACGACTAGAGATCTTTGGCCACAGTAGGAAAAAATAATCTCTGCGTGGCAGAGCAAATCCCACGTACAAACCTTCAGAATATATCTGAATAACGTGGTTCCGGAAGCGGCCGCTGGGAGGCGCGCCATTATCAAGGCGGGAATGTGGTCTCCGGCAACACCTTCAAGACAGTCTTTTGTTTTTTTTGGGGGGGCGCGCTCTTAAACACTGAACTTGTTTTTATTTCTATCGTTTATGGTATATTTATTATTTTATTATTGAAGTTGTTTAATCACTTATTTTTTATTATTGTTGTTAATACTTGGGATTTTACGTATTTGTATTTATTACGAGATAATACCTGCTATCGTGTGTTTGGTTTCTGTCTGTCTCTTTTCTGTCTTTGTCTGTAAGTCTGTCTATAGCAATCTGTCTCTCTCTGTAAGTCTGTTTATGGCAATCTGTCTCTGTCTCTGTCTCTCTCTCTCTCTCTCTCTCTCTCTCTCTCTCTCTCTCTCTCTCTCTCTCTCTCTCTCTCTCTCTCTCTCTCTCTCTCTCTGTGCTTTGTGTCTGTCTGTCTGTGCGTCTGTTTCTCTATCTCTGGTTTTGTTGTGATTAGTGAATCGTGTTTCACAATATACTACGAAAATATGAAAGAAACAATCTTTAAACTCTCCTCACCCTGGAGGAAAGAGTGAGAGTCGTCAGGCACTGTATCACACTGCCCTCCTTGAATCAGCCCATGTTGGACACATACCCCACAGCAATCACCGTGCAAATTCGAGTGAAGCTTGCCCAAGGCGTACTTGTTATGCCGTACGGAGAAGAAAAATGGGAAATACAAGTTGGGAGGAAGACGAAGGCGCTCGCGGGGATCGATAATATGAGAAAAGTTTGTCTAGCGGCAGGATCTTAAGAAAGCTTTACGTGATTTAAGCCGGAATAAGAGCCATTACCCAGAGAGAGCGAGAGAGAGAGAGAGAGAGAGAGAGAGAGAGAGAGAGAGAGAGAGAGAGAGAGAGAGAGAGAGAGAGAGAGAGAGAGAGAGAGAGAGAGAGAGAGAGAGAGAGAGAGAGAGAGAGAGAGAGAGAGAGAGAGAGAGAGATGACGAGTGAATGACAACCCAAGAGCTGTGCCTAGCATGCAAGATAGTTAAAACAATTATAACATTACGGTAAAACTCTTTCCTTCTTGACAGCAAGAGTTTCAAAATCCTCTTGAGAGCAAGAGTTACACAACATGCTTGCTCCCGTCAAGAATCTGCACTGCTTGAGTGGCCTGCCACCTGTCATTTATGAGAAGACTCATATCTATAGGCTTTACGAGTCAACTTGGTGGGCATCCTAAAGTAGGATATCACAACACTAGGCGCTCAGTCGTCCGCAGCCTCATGCTGACTCGGCCGTTCTCTAGACCAGTCCATCAGCGGTCATTCATTGCTAGGCTGACTCGCACTGGGGGACATGATCGCTCAACACTCAGTAAACTGACCATATGAAGGCACTGGCACACAGTTGGCTCTAGGGTCATCAATTGGACACAAGGTCTAAGAGAAACACCGAGGAATAAAACGGAAATAAAGAAAGATTGAGAAGCAAAGGAAGAGACAGAGAGAGAGAGAAGAACCAGATAGAATCATAATAAATTACAAAATGGCAGGATATTAGAACGCAAGTTAAAAAAAATAATAATAATTACAAACCAAAAATACGAGGCAAAAAAATATGCGTTTTACAGCCCACAATTTTTTTACATGGTATTTCTTCTTTCAAAATTGTTTACATTTTTGGGGGGGCAGTCACAAAGCAGCTGATATGAAAACTTCAAATTTACACAAATAAAAAATAAAAGAGAAATATGAAACCTGGGCAAATTTACATTTTTCAGACCACTCACAGAGCATGTAAAAAAAAATCATTCCAATATTTTCAAATCTCACAATGAAATGTGAGGCGTCAATTTAGAATTCCGAGTCCAGTCGTGGGAATGCGGTTAATCCAATATTATCCAATTTAATTTATGTGCAAATTTACACCCCCCTCCCCCCTTTCCTCTTAAACTAGCATAACTATAATTCGGATCTAATTTAACCCGACAGTATATATATATATACCGACTAACACTACATATTTCGGAAACCCTCTCATAAATCTCACTCGCTTAGGGCGGTTGTCTCACTTTTTTTCTTAGCAAGGTCGGCGTTCGATCCCCCGACAGACCAATTACTGACCCTAGATATTGTCATATTAGTTGTGATTATAGTCTTTGTGGGTTAGGTAAGTTGTTAAACTTTCATTATATCTTTTAATTGTTGATAGAGTGATTCATCACGACTATATAGCATGGTATATAGTCATGACGGCTTGGCGCTTTCTCCTGATAGTTATCTTCCCTCCCCACCTAAACCCCCCCCCCCACGTCCCCCCCCTCAACCCCCCCAGATCACGACATACTCACTGAACTATCATACAGTTAATGCTGAAAATTACCGAATTAATCATGCATTAGAGGTCAGAGGTCATTTATATTCTGGGACGACCCACTTATGAGACCTTAGTTCGAACCCCTTGTTCCTCTCTCTCCCTCCCTCCCTCCCTCTCCCATCTAACTGACCTCCCCTCCCTATCTCACCTTCCTGTACCCCTACCCCCCTTTCCCATCCTCGTCTCCCTCTCCTGTTCATTGAACATCACAGTGAACATGTTCACGACTCTTGACTATTACTAAACATAGTAATGTTCAGTCTTTGTCTATAGCCTAAAGCAATTTGTCTTTCACCAGTAGGCTTTTGCCCCGGCAATACTCATAGCCAGAGTACAGCCTCGTTAAGTCTAATGGTAAGTCTTTCTCCGTCAATAAACATCACTAAAACATCATCAGACTTATCAACACTGAATGTTGCTATACTGCACACACTGTCAATAAACATTGCCCCCTCCCCCGCCCCCTGCAAGAAACAATATTTTGCAACTTTCACCCACAACATTATCTAAACGCCCCCGGCAACCATATATATTTCTCCCACCAACCCACGTCAACGCTGGTTCCTCTCCCATGTTAATTCTGTCTTTCCTCTCTTCCCCCCTACGTTTAATACACCCCTATATAACCCTCCCCTCTCTCCTTCCGTTTCTCCCTCCCCTCTCTCCTTCTCACTCTCCCTCTCCTCTACTTCCTTCTCCACCTCCTCTCTAAGTCTTCTCTCGCGAGTGAAGACTCCCCTCTCCACCTGCCGCCCACTCCCCTCTTCTGTGTCTCACATTCACCTTTTCCTCTTCGTCTCTTTTCTGCACCTCCCCTTCTCTCTCTTATTATAATACATCCTGTACTTCAACCCCATCTGTCCCTCTTCTCTTATTTACCCCTCCAGCAATCATGCTAATGGTGGTGTTTGGTGTATGGAGAGAGAGAGAGAGAGAGAGAGAGAGAGAGAGAGAGAGAGAGAGAGAGAGAGAGAGAGAGAGAGAGAGAGAGAGAGAGAGAGAGAGAGAGAGAGAGAGAGAGAGTAAGAGAGAGTAAGAGAGAGAGAGAGACAGAGAGAGAGAGAGAGTGAGAGAGAGAGAGAGAGAGAGAGAGAGAGAGAGAGAGAGAGAGAGAGAGAGAGAGAGAGAGAGAGAGAGAGAGAGAGAGAGAGAGAGAGAGAGAGAGAGAGATACTAAAACTCTCCATCACTTTAGTTTTAGGGAAAAACACAACAGTTTTAGTCCAGACAAAATATTCCACTTGCAAAGATCAGCAACATTTCGAGAGGTGACAGACCTCCATAATCCATGGAGACCTGTCATGCTACTCTCATCTCCAGTACTGGCAGACCCTTCCCCCGTCACCTTGTCGTATACACGCTCCACACACCGCAACATGCTCCAGACCTCTCCCACGCTCCAGCTTGACCTTGAGGACGCACTGTTACATTACATTACTGTTAAGCACCTTTCGTGAAAGCTTTCCAATTTCACTTTCATTTTATTTAGAAAGTAAAATTTAGGCTTTATCCTGCAAATACCACTTAGAAAGTGAAAGTTTATGTGAAGGGGATGTGTGAATGGGTTGGGTGTTGTGTGGTGGGGAAGTAGGTGGGTGTGGTGGGTGTAGATGGTGGTAGGTGTATGTGGTGTGTGGTGGTGGAGGGGGGTGTAGGTGGTGTTGAGGGAGGGTGTAGATGGTGTGTGATTGTATATGATTGAGGATTGGGTGATAAATTAGTGAAGGTCTCTTGGTGGATTAGATTATTATATTGGCTATGTTGATTTCTATGTCTGTTTCAGAGTAGCGTACAGTGGTGATGCGTTAGCCATTGGTGGCAAGATTCACCCGCCAGACAGGTGTTTGGGGGACAGTGATATGTCTATGACTTTACAATATTGTAAAGTCAATATTGACTTATTAACTACGTGCATAGGTGATATACTAAACATAATAGATACCCTTAAAAAGATTCATAGAAAACACCGACCTTACCTAACCTTGTTAGTATCTTAAGATAAGCATCTTATTGCTTCGTAATTACAATTATTACTTAACCTATACCTATTATAGGTTAGGTAATAATTGTAATTATGAAGCAATAAGATGCTTATCTTAAGATACTAACAAGGTTAGGTAAGGTCGGTGTTTTCTATGAATCTTTTTAAGGGTATCTATTATGTTAAGTAGGTCACCTATGCACATATTTAATAAGTCAATATTGACTTATTAAATTTGCGAGAACGGGTTGCATCCCCACAGCACCTTCCCCATCCCCACAGCACCTTCCCCATCCCCACAGCACCCCCCCATCCCCCCCTACCCCATCCTCCCCACCGTGCCCAAACTGGACACTCAACACGGTAATTAACGATGCAACTTTACCCATTGATCACTTAAGTGTTGCAGCGGCGCCTCTCTGCTAACTACCTTGTAGTAGCAGTATACCCAGCCCTCCGCTCCTGTCCAAATATTTGGCCAGCCTCGCACCAATATTTAAACCTGTCCACGGGCAAGGCTCGTTAAAACGGCGTCCACCCCCCCCCCCCCACCACCACCCTACCTCTACCCCCACCCTCCAAAAACGCATGCATCATTTTTTAACGTATTGTGAGAAAAAAATGACTTTATCTGGATCGTCATACAACTTACCAAACTGATCACCGGACGTACGAAGTTTGCAATGGATTCTGCAATCAGCTTTTGGCTTGCAAAGAGAGGACCTACCTGGTTACCGTACCCGCTGGTGTAGACCTTGAAGTCCGGAAGTCCGGGACGCCAGTACTCGATGCCGTAGGTCTCCGTGTACTCGAGGCCCTTGCCGTTGTAGAAGCGCCCCTGAGTGCCTGTGGCGGTGATGATATGTACTCTGCCAAGGTCCACCTCCAGGTACTCCCTCGAGGTGGCGTCCAGCTGGCCCTTGGGACACCACGCCCCACCTTTTGTCTCCACACGCACCCTGTTGGAGGGAAGGGTGGAGGGTGAGTGTTCCTGCTGGAGGGTGAGAGGATAAGACTTTGCTGGAGAGAGAGAGAGAGAGAGAGAGAGAGAGAGAGAGAGAGAGAGAGAGAGAGAGAGAGAGAGAGAGAGAGAGAGAGAGAGAGAGAGAGAGAGAGAGAGAGGAGAGAGAGAGAGAGAGGAGAAAGAGAGAAACAGAGCAAAGTGCAAATTCATCACCAAATATACATTATTGTTAATTTTAATAAATTTCATAACAATCTTACCGCCCTCTATTTCACACACACACACACACACATACACACACACACACACACACACACACATACACACACACACACACACATACACACACACACACACACACACACACACACACATACACACACACGCATACACACACACACACACACACATACACACACACACACACACACACACACACACACACACACACACACACACACACACACACACACACACACACACACACACACACACACACACACACACACACTGTAAATGATCTCCCGGAGGGTATAAATTCATTTCTCTCAATGTTTGCTGACGATGCCAAAATTATGAGAAGGATTAAGACAGAGGAGGACTGCTTGAGGCTTCAAGAAGACCTAGACAAGCTGAAGGCATGGTCGAACAAATGGTTGTTAGAGTTTAACCCAAGCAAATGTAATGTAATGAAGATAGGTGTAGGGAGCAGGAGGCCAGATACTAGGTATCATCTGGGAGACGAAATTCTTCAAGAGTCAGAGAGAGAGAGAGAAAAAGACTTGGGGGTTGATATTACGCCAGACCTGTCCCCTGCAGCCCATATCAAGAGGATAACATCAGCGGCATATGCCAGGCTGGCCAACATAAGAACGGCATTCAGAAACTTGTGTATGGAATCATTCAGAACATTATATACCACATATGTCAGGCCAATCCTGGAGTATGCAGCTCCAGCATGGAGTCCATATCTAGTCAAGCATAAGACTAAACTGGAAAAGGTTCAAAGGTTTGCCACCAGACTAGTACCCGAGCTGAGAGGTACTAGTACGAGGCTAACCATAGAGACCTTTCATGGTGGTCTTCAGAGGGCTGGGACTGCTCTTATACGATAGAGTTACTATAGAGACCTTTCATGGTGGACCTCAGAGGGCTGGGGCAGCCCTTATACGAGAGAGTTACTATAGAGACCTTTCATGGTGGACCTCAGAGGGCTGGGGCAGCCCTTATACGAGAGAGTTACTACAGAGACCTTTCATGGTGGACCTCAGAGGGCTGGGGCAGCCCTTATACGAGAGAGTTACGGCCAGACTTAAGGGGGGATGACCATTTCGATGACGAATGCCAGCCTATTTCCTCCCCCTGATGTATGCTGTTGTGTTATTCATGTTTATACCCCCCGCTGCTCCCCCTGTTGTTAATTATCCCTTTATGGTGTGGTTCGTCCTAACTTTTTAAATAAATCTGTGTTTGTTAAGAGACTGTGTGTGTGTGTGTACTCACCTATTTGTGCTTGCGGTGGGGTGGGTTGAGCTGTGGCTCTTTAGTCCCGCCTCTCAACCGCAAGTACTTATGAACCTGTACATCTTTTCTCATTCTTTGGCGGCTTTGTTTACAATTATTAAACAGTTAATGAGCTCCGAAGTCCCAGGAGGCTGTTTATAACAATAACAACAGTTGATTGGGAGGGTTTTCGTGCTTGTAAACTGTTTAATATATGTAACCAAAGCCGATTGACGAAAGATGTACACGTTCGTAAGTGCTTGCATAACTGCTTCGTGAACCTGGCCTCCTGGCTAGGAGGGTCGAGGTGAAGGGATAGAAGAACTAAGGCTTGCTACTAGCCACTTCGAGCGCTTTACAAGCACAGTTTCGTTCTCTTGTTAAGTCACTATCAGTATTTCCATTTTAGGTTAGTTGTGAAACGTAACTATTAATTACATTCTTCTTCTTCATCTTCCCTGGTAACCTGACCTAAGGGGCCTGACAGCTGAGTGGAAAGCGCTCGGGATTCGTAATCCTGAGGGTCCGGGTTCGATCCCCGGTGGAGGCGGAAACAAATAGGCAGAGTTTCTTTCACCCTGATGCACGCGTTGATAGGTACCTGGGAGTTAGACAGCCTCTACGGGCTGCTTCCTGGGGGTGTGTAACAAAAAGGTGGCCTGGTCGAGGACCGGGCCGCGGGGACGCTAAGCCCCCGAAATCACCTCAAGATAACCCCATTTCTCCGCCTCTTCATCACAAGGGGCTATCCACAAGGGACAGTAGTTCCTAGGCTACTATCCACCACCTATCAGCGGTGTAGCTGTCCTATCGAGCTAGTGAATCTTTCGCCGCTTGCCTTATATGACGCCTCCTCCCGCCCAGCCTCCCGGCAGGCCTCATCTCCCACCTCCAGCATCACCTTCTTAACAAGAAATGTCAATGAACCTCACAATCATGTCAGCTACGGGCGTATAGCCAGACGAGCCCCATAGCACCTTCTTCACGCCCAGACGTGGCATCTATAAGAGCTACAGTTCCACACGTTCGTTCAA
>NC_091173.1:15353529-15381029 GCF_040958095.1 Procambarus clarkii
TGTATTCACCTAGTTGTATTCACCTAGTTGTGTTTGCGGTGGTAGAGCTTTGCTCTTTCGGCCCGCCTCTGAACTGTCAATCAACTGTTTACTAACTACTTTTTTTTCCACACCACACACACACACACACACACACACCAGGAAGCAGCCCGTAACAGCTGACTAACTCCCAGGTACCTATTTACTGCTAGGTAACAGGGGGCATTGAGGGTGAAAGAAACTTTGCCCATTTGTTTCTGCCTCGTGCGGGAATCGAACCCGCGCCACAGAATTACGAGTCCTGCGCGCTATCCACCAGGCTACGAGGCCCCCTGTACTCACCTAATAACTCACCTGTGTGTGTGTGTGTGAGTGAGTGAGTGAGTGTGTGTGTGTGTACTCACCTAATTGTGCTTGCGGGGGTTGAGCTCTGGCTCTTTGGTCCCGCTGTGTGTGTGTGTGTGTGTGTGTGTGTGTGTGTGTGTGTGTGTGTGTGTGTGTGTGTGTGTGTGTGTGTTTACTAGTTGTGTGTTTACTAGTTGTGTTTTTGCGGGGGTTGAGCTTTGCTCTTTCGGCCCGGCTCTCAACTGTCAATCAACTGTTTACTAACTAACTACTAACTTACTAACAACTTTTTTTTCCCACACCACACACACACACACACACACCCCAGGAAGCAGCCCGTGACAGCTGACTAACTCCCAGGTACCTATTTACTGCTAGGTAACAGGGGGCATTGAGGGTGAAAGAAACTTTGCCCATTTGTTTCTGCCTCGTGCGGGAATCGAACCCGCGCCACAGAATTACGAGTCCTGCACGCTATCCACCAGGCTACGAGGCCCCTGTGTGTGTGTGTGTGTGTGTGTGTGTGTGTGTGTGTGTGTGTGTGTGTGTGTGTGTGTGTGTGTGTGTGTGTGTGTGTGTGTGTGTGTGTGTGTGTGTACCCCCACCACACCCCAAACACTCCCCACGACCATGAAGGCCTCAGCCCCAACAACCACCACTGTGAGCAAAACGCATTAGTGAGGATTATATAAATATATTACAGACGAAGCCCATAAATATTGCTCCCTGTAAACACTGTTCAATTTATCATTTGATAATAGTTTTAAACGATTATGTAACATCCATTTGTCAGGCTTCACAATGTGTGTGCATGTAGGTTATATATATATATATATATATATATATATATATATATATATATATATATATATATATATATATATATATATATATATATATATATATTAGCTGCAAGTGCCAACGCGTTGCTGTGGTTCAGCAACCCTCACCCGGTCAACCCTCAACATATAGCATTACATTCAACGTAACTGTAGTGTCCAAACCATCCCCCCCCCCCCCTCAGTACAAAAATAAAAAAAAAAGGTTCCCAGAATATCCCCACACAGAGCATCAGATTCCACATCAAATACCCAAAAAGAAACCAAAAAAATACCATTAGAACCTCTCAGAAAATCGCCAGAATCATTCGCAGGCGACATGTAGACACAGTTACCGCATAACGCCAGAATGGAATCGAAACGACGGACGGAGTTAAACCCAAAAAAATTTAAATTAATTTTTTTGTCAAGCGCTGTGGGAGTGAAGATGGTCACCCCTGAGGTGAGGGCTCGGTCAGTCTTGTCTTAAAATACCCGACTGAGTCCGGCCCGGCACAACTTATTTTTTTTTTTTTGTTAAAGGGTCCCATCTGGTTTTGATATTAATGGCGGCATGGCGTTCAGCCCGCGGATTTTTTTTTTAGGCTACATAAAGGTTTATTATAGAGGTTCCATTCGTGGCGGGGAAAGGGGGAAGGAAGGGAGTAAGGAAGGAAGGGGAGATGAGAGGGGAGATAAATTTTAAGAATAAGGATAGACAAAATTCAAGGATGGAGGTCTAAAGAGAAGTCAATGCAAAGATGGAAAGAGGGAGACAGAGGAATTAAGGTTGAGAGGAAGTACAGCGAGGAATCAAGAAAGCGTGTAAACTGGAAGACATACAATATATATATATATATATATATATATATATATATATATATATATATATATATATATATATATATATATATATATATATATATATATATTCCAATATGGAAGAGGTATAGAACGAGAAAGGTGCAATGGAAAAGGGGGAAGAAAAATACGGGTTGGGGGGAGGAAAAGGCAGAATGATGGTGGAAGGGGCAAGACACGACAATCAAATGGGAATTACGAGATAAATAATGTGGAAGGAGATGGGGCATAATGGGAAAGGCAAAATTGGAACGATGGGGAAGGTGATGGGTCGCAGAGGAACAGGGATATCGAAAGAGGGGAATTAGAGACAAGGGCCAATAATAACTGACGATCATAGGAAGGGGGAGGAGGACGATAAACGCTGGGAATAATGGCCAATGAGAGGGGGGCACTGATGATTATGAAGAGGGAAGCAGAGCAATGGAGACAGAAGGAGAGAGGGAGGAACGATAAACAAATAATAATTCAAACACAAGTTGCTGGCGGCCATGTTGAGAGCAAGGCGCTCTTCGGACACCAGACGCACCCAGCTCGAACACCAGACGACCCCAGCTCGGACACCAGACGCCCCCAGCTCGGACACCAACCACCCCAGTTCGAATGACGGATGGCGAATGAAATATGACAAAGATTTGACGATAGGCCAGAGAATTAGGACCAAATCAATATAGCCTAACCTAACCTAACCTAACCTAACCTAACCTAACCTAACCTAACCTAACCTAACCTAACCTACTCACCATCTCTATATGAAATATTTGTTGATGGAACGCCAGCAAAAAGAGAGGCTCGTGTTAATGGGAGTTACAGTTTTGGAGAGGATGACATTTGAATATTCATAAACCATTTATTAAAACTCTAGACCAGTTGACCTGTAAAGTCGGCCATGCGAACCATGGCTGGAACTTCTCGGTGAAATTATTATAAAAATGTTAAAAAGTAAATGATAAAATATGTGTGCCCTTGAGTAGAAGGTATTGTGACAGTTGGGGACAGAATGTAAATAAATTTGGCATGATGGTTTAGGTGCTGCAGGGGTAAGAGGAGACCCTCTTCCAGGAGGCTGGAAGAGGGTCCTCCTGGAATAGAGCCTCTAGTATGGGAGCCACCAGCAGGAGAGGCACTAATAACACAGCCTCCTGGAGTGTTGTGGTTGTCTGTGATTTTGTAACGTGTAGTGGACAAGATTCACCCAATGGTTAGGATGATATTTTAAGTACCTCTAAACTTTCCCAAAATTACCCCTATTTCCCCCCCCCCCCGGTCTCATTCCTCTCCACCCCCATTAAAGTGGGCGAAATGGGATAATAATGGAACAAATAACTCAATACATTAGTAATGATAAAAAGCGTGACTTACAGGTCACATGTTATCTTGCCCACACGACGCTCACTTCATCAGAATTTCAGATTTATAAATTTGATATTGAAATCTCTATTGGAAATAAATCCGATTCCTGTGATGTTAAATTTTAAAAAGAGTGCATGTCAGCTAGCAAAAGGTTAATGAATTAAGTGAATATTATTTTATATGGAGTGGGAATGGGGTTTTATATATATATATATATATATATATATATATATATATATATATATATATATATATATATATATATATATATATATATATATATATATATATATATATATATATATATATGTGTGTGTGTGTGTATATCACGAAAATAAACACGTGATTAAGAATGTGACAATGTCAGACCACGGAGGAAAATGAAACAGGAATTTCCTTAAGTACTTTCGTATATTAAATACTTCTGGAAGGATAGGAATAGAAGGAATAGAATAGAAGGAATACTTCTGATTCCTTCTGAAGATGTATTTAATATACGAAAGTACTTAAGGAAATTCCTGTTTCATTTTCCTCCGTGGTCTGACATTGTCATATATATATATATATATATATATATATATATATATATATATATATATATATATATATATATATATATATATATACATATATATATATATATATATATATATATATATATATATATATATATATATATATATATATATATATATATATATATATATATATATATATACACACAGAATAACTAAGAATATAATTCCAACCTGGGCAAAACGGAGCGTAGAAAATTTCGGGAGAGCGTCAACTGGACTTATAATTTATATGCAAGAAGAGCCTTCCGTTATGAAGGGTCTGGACTAACTTCCTCCACAGCTTTGCTCCACTCGCCCCGCCTCGCCACGCTACTCACATTATTCACTTACAAACACAGAAAGTCACTTAAAACTCTCTTCCTTTTTTTCTCTCCTTTCCTCAAGTCGCTGCTCACCTGGGGAGGGAATGATTAGCGCTGCGCATGCGCCCTCCCCAGGTAGCTGGGAGGGGGAGAGGGAGGGTGGGGGGGGGGGATTGGAGGAGGCTTCGAAGCTAGCAGAAGCCTTGAGTTTAAAATCCAAATCGGGAAGAAACTTTATTTGTAAGAAGCGGTTCTCTCGGGAGAAATTAAATACTGAGAAATTGTTGAGCTTAAAGGGAAAAATTGTGTTTCCGTAATACAGTCCAAACCAGATGTAGTGCTTCAGTTCTAGGAGGGAAGAGGGAGGATACAAGGATCCATGGGGATACATAATGGGGGAGGGGGGGGGGGAAACAGGAGATAAACGGAAGCCTTGACGGTCTATACTGAAGTTACCCGTTACCGACACTGTAACAGAGGTTACAGGAACTCACAACTTCAGTATACAAGATGAGGAAGAGGCAGATGTGATTCCTTTTTGGTTCACTAATCTCCTAACGACTCTGGCTTGCCCCCTGAAGTATGAGGTAATGACTGACCAACAGGACACACTCTCGGGCTGATCCTGACTCAAGTTACTGTTTTAAAACACATTACCAAACACACTAATGGAGAGGGGTGGAAAGCCCATACCCACACAACATTTTGGTCTCAGATTTTACCTATGAATTACAGATAAGGTAATCTGTAATTAACTACCAGGTGAAGGCGCAGGTGCGCATGGAGACGCTCAAGACATGGTCTGAGACACGGTTATTAAAGTTAAACTAGCGCAAATGTAATATAATGAACATAGGGGAGAGAGGAAGGATGCCACTTGAGCAAATTGAAATGAGGGGAGAAAAGTCCTTGAAACAAAGAGGGAGAAGATCCTGGGAGTTAATATAATCCTCTTCCCTCTTTCCCCCCCCCCTCTCTCCCCTCGTTCCCCCTCTCCCCTCATCCAGGTCAACACAGCCATTTCCGACAGCCAATCACCCGCTTATCTGGCTGTCAGACCGGTGTGTTTACTTGTCTAAAATAATTACGTTTTCCAGTCCATAAATATTTAATAATATATTTTTCCAGGAATAAAGAACGAAGGTATTGTGTGTGTGTGTGTGTGTGTGTGTGTGTGTGTGTGTGTATGTGTGTGTGTGTGTGTGTGTGTGTGTGTGTGTGTGTGTGTGTGTGTGTGTGTGTATGTGTGTGTGTGTGTGTGTGTGTATTCACCTAGGTGTGCTTGCGGGGGTTGAGCTTCGGCTCTTTCGGCCCGCCTGGAAAAGGTCGACTCAGTTATGTGTTTGTTTGTATATGTGTATGTGTCCATATGTGTGTAGTTGTATTTGTATGCGTGTGGAACTGTGTGTGTGTGTGTGTATGCGTGGAGCTGTGTATTCACCTAGTTGTGCTTGCGGAGGTTGAGCTTTCGGCTCTTTGGTCCCGCCTCTTAACTGTCAATCAACTGGTGTACAGATCCTTGAGTCTATTAGGCTCTATCATCTCTACATTTAGAACTGTGTATGGAGTCAACCTCCACCTCATCACTTGCTAATGCATTTCATTGGTTAACTACTAACGCTGAAAAAATTCTTTCTAATATCTCTGTGGCTCATTTAGTTATTCAGTTTCCACGTGAGTCTCCTTGTTCGTGCTAAATAGTTTGTCTTTGTGCACCTTGCCAATTCCTCTTGAGAATTTTGTAGGTGGTGATCATATCTCCCTTTACTCTTCTGTCTTTCAGGGGCGTGAGATTTAGCTCCCGTAGCCTTTCCTCATAACTCATGCATCTCAGTTCTGGGACAACTCTGGTGGCAGACTTATGAATCTTCTTTAAATCTGTCTTGAGTGTATAACTGGGTATAGACTCCAGGCTGGAACAGAGTGTCTGTGAGTATAGCTGTGTATGTATGTGTAGAGGGCTGTGTCTATGTGTATTGCTGTGTCTGAATGTGTAGAGCGCTGTGTCAATGTGTATTGCTGTGTCTGAATGTGTAGAGCGCTGTGTCAATGTGTATTGCTGTGTCTGAATGTGTAGAGCGCTGTGTCAATGTGTATATATTTGTGTCTATGTTATTTTCTCTCTTGTGTCCCATATTTAGATCATTTGGCGCCTGGTTATATGTTGATAACTTACAGATAACCAGTTATAGATAACTGGTTATATGTTGATAACTTACAGATAACCAGTTATAGATAACTGGTTATATGTTGATAACTTACAGATAACCAGTTATAGATAACTGGTTATATGTTGATAACTTACAGATAACCAGTTATAGATAACTGGTTATATGTTGATAACTTACAGATAACCAGTTATAGATAACTGGTTATATGTTGATAACTTATAGATAACCAGTTATAGATAACTGGTTATATGTTGATAACTTACAGATAACCAGTTATAGATAACTGGTTATATGTTGATAACTTACAGATAACCAGTTATAGATAACTGGTTATATGTTGATAACTTACAGATAACCAGTTATAGATAACTGGTTATATGTTGATAACTTACAGATAACCAGTTATAGATAACTGGTTATATGTTGATAACTTACAGATAACCAGTTATAGATAACTGGTTATATGTTGTTTTATTGTATTTATGCTTGTGCAAGTCTTCTCTCAGTTATCTTCCTTTCATCAACTTTTGTTTTCTCTCTGGTCATCTCTTTCTCTCCTCCTCATCTCTCTTTCTCTCTGTCCCTTAATTCTCACTATCTGTGAGATTTATATTTTCTCCTCTCCTTCACATGCCTTCTTTCTCTTTTCCCCCTTGCCTCCCTCACCGCTCTCTTCTTTTTCCTTTCTCTCTCTCTTCTCACGTCTCTTATTTTACAACACTCTCTTAACTTTTCCACCCATCTGTATCTCCTCTTCCCCCTCATACATTCACTCATTCTATACCCCACTTCCTCTCTCTCCCAGTCAACATTCTCCATAGCTCCCCCTTTCCCTTCTCCTCTTCCCTACCTCCCCATTACCCCATCGGCCATTCCCTACTCCCATCTTCCACTGCCTCCTTCCCATCATCCACTTCCCTGATCTTCTCTTTCTTTTATTAACCACCCTTCTCCTCCCTTTCCTTCAACATCCCCTACCTTTCCTCTCCTACCCTACCCTCCTCTCCCCTCCCGCCTATCCTCCTATTATATATATATATATTACAGGAGCCCCATTACTCCATCACTACCACCCGTCACCTCTGACGTCTTGGTCTTCACTTGCTCATAACTCGGGTCTAGTGTAACCTATATATATATCAGGGTCATATTATCACTAAGTGGTGGTAGGGTGCACTGTCTCTGGCTCTGTCTCTCTCTGTCTCTCTGTCTCTCTCTCTCTCTCTCTCTCTCTCTCTCACCTTCCCACTCTAACCCTTCCTATATATATATATATATATATATATATATATATATATATATATATATATATATATATATATATATATATATATATATATATATATATATATATATATATATATAAAGGGGCAATTATGATGACCCATGGCCTCGGAGAAGGAAATAAAGAGCATTGAGAGAAAGCTTTTCGTTTGGCTCTACATGCATATGAGTATTTGCTTTTCCTACCACCCCTTTTTATTATTATTATTATTATTATCATTATTATTATTATTATGCACTTTATTATACAAGGTTACTCAGTTACAAAGCTGATTGGCTGCAAAATATGAACATTAAGAGGAAAGAAAACTACGTTTATTTCCTATAGGCTGCCGATGTCTTCGAACTCCTCCGACGCCGGGCAGGAACCGAGGATGTTCCTGTCTATCTAGAAAAACTATCTAGAAAACTAGATAGTTTCCTCCAAGGAGTGCCGGACCAACCGGGCTGTGGTGGGTATGTGGGCCTGCGGGCCGCTCCAAGCAACAGCCTGGTGGACCAAACTCTCACAAGTCAAACCTGGCCTCGGGCTGGGCTTGGGGAGTAGAAGAACTCCCAGAACCATATCAAGCAGGTATCAAGCAGGATTCAGCGGGCATTCCACCTCTGGATCGCCACACTGAAGCGCTTAGGAGAAAAAGCTCGCTGCTCTAGGGTCTCTTGTTGTTTCGATGAGTCTGGAACCCAGATCCTTGCCAAATCTCCTGGCATTCTCTCCCCCATGGACCAAGGGTCTCAGATCCTATAGGAATAAAGTGATAACCGGTGATCTTTTTATCTGTACTTATCTGATTTGTCTCTGTCTGCGTGTGTGGCCGTGGGTCCAATTTTATCTTCTGCAATTCTCCAATATATCGAGTCCACTCCATTCACATAATTCTCTCTTTCATTTATTGAAGTTCTTCTCTCTTGCGTATTTCTTCTCTCTCTTTCTCTCTCCACTCTTATTCTTGGCCGTCTCCTAGGCACACGTCACCTGCTTCTGGCGTCAGGTCTGGCCGCCTGCTTCACCTGACAGCTTCCTTGTGGCAGTGCCCCGCGCCTGCCACAACAGCCACACTGATCACATTACGCCACCAGCCGGTCATGGTGGACCCGATACTTAGAGGATTACCTTCCACTACCAACTTTATCTCCCATCATTCTCCATCGCCTCTCTCTTGTCTTAAGAGCAGTGAGTCACCTTGTTATCACAGGTGTCGTGGCTCACAGGTGTCGTGGCTCACAGGTGTCGTGGCTCACAGGTGCTGTGGCTCACAGGTGTCGTGGCTCACAGGTGTTGTGGCTCACAGGTGTCGTGGCTCACAGGTGTCGTGGCTCACAGGTGTCGTGGCTCACAGGTGTCGTGGCTCACAGGTGTCGTGGCTCACAGGTGCTGTGGCTCACAGGTGCTGTGGCTCACAGGTGCTGTGGCTCACAGGTGTCGTGGCTCACAGGTTGTAAACCAGTGACAAAGTCTAAGGAACTCACTGTGTTTGGTTCTCTGGTCTTGTCATGTATTGTCATGATTCGGTCTTTATCTGGGTCGAATTAAGCGTTGAACTGCCTTGGTTTTCCAATCGGGGTTCTATCTGGTCTCAACCATTCTGTGACTTCCTCAGCCAGGACGTCACTCCTGGTCTCATCCATTCTGTGACTTCCTCAGTCGAGTGAATCACAGGCGACCTGAAGTCAGCGGAAGTCAGCAGTTCAATGACATATTCTTAACCATGCCCCCCATTAACCACCCCCCCATCCCCCTGGCCATCTCCTCCCACGAGTTACGGCTCTTCGATCCAAGACTCTCTCTACAGTACGTATGCTTCCATCAACCCGTTCTCGGAGTAAGTCCATTCCATCCAGCGGTCGACCCCTTTAGATGCATTCGTCAATTTTAACATGCTGTTCATTCAAAACAGGAATTTTATCAAATATAAATTAGTATTATTTTATATTAGCATATTGTGTATATTTCGGTACTGGTTAGGTTAGGGTGTTTAGGTTCTGCTGGCGATTATTTGTATTTGTAGTACGTGGGTGAAGCATTTACAGCGTTGTGGTTCGATCAAAAGTCGTCAGTGAGGCACTTGTTCCGGAAGTGTTCGGACGTCAGCAGTTGTGAGTCGTGTGTAAACCGTTTGTCTTTCATAAACAGGGGGGGGTTTGGCGGGTGCATGGAATGGACTTCGGGTCTTTGGTTAGAGGACGGGCTTCACACAAGCCATCAACCCTCGTCCCTCACCTGTTCCTGATTCACCCCTCTCTCTTCATGCTACTTATCTACTCCCCTCTTCCACTCCCCTTGCTAATACTTGAAACTCATTTTATTTTTTTCCGCCCTTTTCCCCTAACTCCACACAACCACTCACCCCCACCCCTGCCGGCACGCCACAGTCCCCCCCCCCCCCTGCCCCTCCCGGCACCCCACAGTTCCCCCCCCTCTGCCCCCCAGCCTGGCGTGTGACAGGGGGGGGGGGGTCGGGTTACAGTATCAAGTGGCTAATAAGAACTCCACTAAATGGTCTCCTCTGCGCTCCCGAGCGTCGGCGTGGAGCCATTACTGGCACACCCAGCACCCTTCCACCCCCCCCCCCCACCCCTTAATGGCTCCTCTCCCCTCTCTCTCTCTCTCTCTCTCTCTCTCTCTCTCTCTCTCTCTCTCTCTCTCTCTCTCTCTCTCTCTCTCTCTCTCTCTCTCTCTCTCTCTCCCACACACAATAAAAACTAACCATCAATAATGACAATGCTCGAGATAACGACACTCCGGCCTAAAGCCATCATTAACGACCATTAACTACCATTCCGGCCAGCCAGCAGCGAGCACTGACGCCAAGATCTGGAGACCCCGCAGGCCGAGGGGAGACTGGCTGACCCAGTCTCCCTAGTACTCAGGAGAGAGGGGGAACAGTCTCCCCAGTACTCAGGTGAGAGGGGAAGTGTGTATGTGTGTGACTGTATACTCGAAATGTGTGTTAAACTGGACATACACCAAGTGTGTATCAGACTTATCACTGTGTGGCGATATACACGAGGGGAAACTTGCGTCCTGTCTTTTGTTGATAACCAAATGAGACGCAGGAGAAACACCTACCCATTATTTGGTAGGTTTTTCACGTCACGTCACGTCACATGAGATGTGACGTGCATAGATCAAGGACGCAACTCAAGAGACGCTGCGTCACTGGCGTTGACGCAGAGGAGTTGCGTCACAAAAAAAACAATTAACCATATTCTATAAATATAATTCTTCAAATATACATTGTACATATGTATATGTATAGGAATAGTTTAGACTAGTGGCACGGTGATTCGAGGTGGAAAAAATATGACGTCACAGTTTTTGCACCAATCGTAGCAACGGGGGGAAAAAACAGCCAATCATATTGTTACTTTTATTTACAATCATGACGTCACGACTGAGGCGCCAATCACAAAACAGAGAGGGAAGGATACCCGCGGTCCTGGCCAATTAGGGGGAAGCCAGAGCCGCGGTGTATTCTTTCCTCTCTCATAAATGAGGGGACGTTAGAGGGAAAGCAAAAATGAGAGCGCACTTTTCTAGCGTCATGGTGAGGGGAAGAGGGGAGAGAGAGGGGAGGGGGGAGAGTACCTGCCTCATTATTCTCCTCTCGTAAATGAAAGGTGTTATCGTGAAAGGTGAGCGTGGTGAGGGGAGGATCAGTGTGTTCGGTGAGGGGAAAAGTGAGCACTGTGAGGGGAAGGAGAGCGGGATACACCCCTCACTCTACATCTCATATGTGTATCTTTTTACCCTCTCATTCCTCTAGTTTTTCGGATTTATTTTGTAGCTTTTTCCCCTCTTCTTAGCCACCTCTCTCTGGCTTTGCCTACTTCCCCTTCCCTCTTGCATCTGTTTCCTAACTATCCCCTTATTTTTTTTTTAATTATTTACCGTCACCTCACCCTACAAAATCAGGCCTAGCTACTCCTCACTTCCCTACGATTTCCCCTCATTCTCGCTTCAGCCCTCACCTATTCTCGTCATAATTCCTCTCCTGCATACTTTAATTCCTCTTATGTTTTCCTTCCCCTCTCTCTCTCTCTCTCTCTCTCTCTCTCTCTCTCTCTCTCTCTCTCTCTCTCTCTCTCTCTCTCTCTCTCTCTCTCTCTCTCTCTCTCTCTCTCTCATCCCTCATACCTACCCGTCCCCTCATGTCCTGCTTCCCCCCCCTCACCCTTCACAACCTCCCCTCACCCCTCATTCTCTCCCCTCCTCCCTCTCACCCTCGTGTCCCCTCACGCGTCTCCATAACGTAACATCAACAAACATTACCAACATACAAACCGGTTTCACTTAAATCCGTGTTGGAATCCCACTTTACAAGCACGCACATCCTCCTCCTCCTCCCCTTCCTTCCCTTCCCTTCCCTCCTCTCCTTACCCTCCTTCCCTTCCCTCCCTCTTCTTCTCACTCTTCCACTTCACTATCATCTCCATTCCCTGATATTTTCGATTTTCCCGTTGAGCACATTCTTCTATTCTCTTCTACCCTTTATTGTCTCCTTACCATTTTCTTTCTTCTTTGTTTATTCTAAGTCTTTTTCTAGCTTATCTATCATTATCTCTTCTTTTTCCCATCCTTTTTTTTCCATGTCACTTGTTTCCTTTTCATTTCTCCCTTTTCGTTCTATTTTTCGCTTACACTCTTTTATTTTCACTTTGTGCTTGACTGTCTGTTTCTTTCCTCTCTCTTTTTCGTTTCTTCCATTTCCATCTTTCTTGGTTATTTTTTTTATACTTCTTTGACTCCGCCTGTCATGGCATTCTTCTAGTTCTCGTATTGGACCGTATAGCTCCTTCTGTCTCTGACCGGTACCTGTGTGAGCTATCAAACTGTTATTGCCTTTAGGTTAACTCTCCTTCTCTATCTCTCGCTTCCCCTCTCACTATCCCTCTCTCTTTACCCCTCTCACTATCCCTCTATAACTCAGCTTCCTCCAGCAACCTTCCAATCCTATACACCTTCCTTCTATTCCTCCCCTCAGCCCCTCCCCCCTCAGCCCTTCCCCTCAGCTCCTCCCCTCAGCCCTCCCCTCAGCCCCTCTCCTCAGCCCTTCCCCTCAGCCCTCCCCACCTCTCATGTGGGTTGTCACGCCTGACGCCCAGTCTATTACCCTCGCCACCTGGTCACCCAGCTCCCCTCTGAAGAGGAGAGAGGGGGAAAGAGGAGAGATGGGGGGGTAAACGGGAGAGAGAGAGAGAGAGAGAGAGAGAGAGAGAGAGAGAGAGAGAGAGAGAGAGAGAGAGAGAGAGAGAGAGAGAGAGAGAGAGAGAGAGAGGAAAGGGAGGGGGGAAGAGGAAAGAGGAGATGGTGCCAGAGTTTTGAGAAATAGGAAAAGAAATGACACATATATATATATATATATATATATATATATATATATATATATATATATATATATATATATATATATATATATATATATATTTCCAATCAAGCAGAAGCCTATAAAAGATTGATTGTAAACACCATCAGCTGGACGCTCCTGCGGGGCGACAAATCCCACAATTAACGTTAATTCGAACACAGAGTGGAATGAGGGGAGAGCCAAGAGGGCAGGCGACGAAGCGCACCGCCGTTACTCCCCTCATAATGGGAACACAGGCAGGGTGACAGAGGGGAAGTGGGGAGATGGAGGAAGTAAGGGGGTGAGACAGAGGGGAACGGAGGAGGGAGGTCTCATGAAGGGTTGGCAAGGAGATATAGACGGGGATTACTGCATCTCCCGAGAGTGAGGGGAGAATATGAGGGAGAGGGGAAAGACGACATGATGGAGAGCCTCTGTGGTGAGGGGAATTATGAGATTCTGGGTGGTAAAGTAAGGGTGGAGAGAGAGAGAGAGAGAGAGAGAGAGAGAGAGAGAGAGAGAGAGAGAGAGAGAGAGAGAGAGAGAGAGAGAGAGAGAGAGAGAGAGAGAGAGAGAGAGAGAGAGAGAGAGAAAATACTATATCTCAAAGCAACACATATTATTACCCAACCATGAGCCTCGTGGAGCTAAACGCCATAAGACCCAGTTTCTGGTCACTACTCACCTTGTCCTCATGCCCCTCACCTCGTCCTCATACCTCACACCTCGTCCTCATACCTCACACCTCGTCCTCATGCCCCCTCACACACCCATCCCCCCCCCATCACCAATGTTGCCGTAATCACTCCCACACTTATCAACAAGACGAATATGCAAATGAGCTTGACGGAGAGAGCATATGACTCTCAGTTAACTGAGCGGCCGAACGTGTCTGTGGGGGTGGTAGGGGGGGGGGGGTGATGGTGATATTGACAGGTATAGACGGTGGCTGACTGACAGGCGCCCCGCCGTCCGTTGACACCCGCTGTCACCTGTCCCTCAAACACGCGCCAATAAGATGCCTCTACAAAGTTGACCCAGCGCCCTGCTGTCTTTCCTCTTCCTCCCCTCTCTCTCTCTCTCCCTTCCTCCGTGGTAATGTGGGAAAGGAAAAGAGAGGAGGGGGGAAAGGAGAGTGATGGAAAGGAGTGATAAGAACGGAGACGGGAGGGGGGGAGTTTTGAAGGAGGTAATGGGACAGAAAGACAGACGGTGGTGTGTGAGAGTAAATACAAAAATGTCTACCATGGGAAAGGGGTGAGATAGGCAGGGAGGGAGGGAGGGGAGCGTATGTCAGCCCAGGTAAGATGGACGGAGAGAAAGGAGAGGAAAGGGAAAAGGGAATAGGAGGTGAAGGAAGATGGGGTGAAGTGGAAAAGGAAAGAGAGAGAGAGAGACAGAGGGAAGAGGATAGGAAGAAATGTCATTTATAATATTCAAAACTAACTATACTTCCATTGACAGCTGGTTTAGGGAACCTTGACTGCTGGCCTAGGGAGCCCTGACAGCTGGTCTAGAGAGCCCTGACAGCTGGCCTAGAGAGCCCTGACAGCTGGTTTAGGGAGCCCTGACAACTGGCCTAGAGAGCCCTGACAGCTGGCCTAGAGAGCCCTGACAGCTGGTTTAGGGAGCCCTGACAGCTGTCCTAGAGAGCCCTGACAGCTGGCCTAGAGAGCCCTGACAGCTGGCCTAGAGAGCCCCTGACAGCTGGCCTAGAGAGCCCCTTACAGCTGGCCTTGGGAGCCTTGACAGCTGGCCTTGGGAGCCTTGACAGCTGGCCTAGAGCCCTGACAGCTGGCCTAGGGAGTCCCTGACAGCTGGCCTAGAGAAACCACCTCTCACACAGACCACCTCTCACATAGACCACATCTCACATAGACCACCTCTCACATAGACCACCTCTCACACAGACCACCTCTCACACAGACCACCTCTCACACAGACCACCTCTCACATAGACCACCTCTCACACAGACCACCTCTCACACAGACCACCTCTCACATAGACCACCTCTCACATAGACCACCTCTCACATAGACCACCTCTCACATAGACCACCTCTCACACAGACCACCTCTCACACAGACCACCTCTCACATAGACCACCTCTCACATAGACCATTACCTCACTGAGACAACACCTGAGAGCATCTTGGCAGAGAACTGGTCACCTCGTATCGCTTAATCTTGAGCAATGAAGACTCGGGTCTTGATCTGGGTGTATGTTGAGCGCGCCAGGTATGTGGAAACACCTGGCAAGATATGTGGGGAGCAAGATATGTCGGGAGCAAGATATGTGGCTAGGGGGGAGGGCAGTACATATAATGATTCTCGTGGTATGACGGGGCAGCAGAAGGGTATGTATTGGGCATGGTAGGGGGGGGGGATATTGGAGCAAGTATGTGGTTGTTTCTAGCGTTAGGTAGTGTTAGAATTGTCACTTAAGATTACAGGCTAAGGCAAGGAGTAACTTAAATATTTCTCAGGGAAGAAAAATTAATATAAACCTGTGAGACTGAAGAAATTCAACAGAGGCTTTTAATGCTCTCATGACAGATGGAAGATATGTCAGTGGAAAAGAAACTTATGCTTCAGATGAAACAAATTCCATAAAACTTGTTGCTTTGTCATTGTTGATCATTGATTGATCTTGTTGTTGATCATTATCATTGATCATCATTGCTTTAGGAGATTGTCTGCAACATTTCAACCCGCCTCAACGATGTGTTTAAATGTTTATAAAATCAGCCACCAGAGGGCAATGTACACTTCAAGGCCCCAATAATATATATATTTATAAATGGAAATGTCTGTCCGTCTAAATGTCTGTCCGTCTAAATGTCTGTCCGTCTAAATGTCTGTCCGTCTAAATGTCTGTCCGTCTAAATGTCTGTCCGTCTAAATGTCTGTCCGTCTAAATGTCTGTCCGTCTAAATGTCTGTCCGTCTAAATGTCTGTCTGTTCGAGGTAGGAAGCAAGAAACTTGGGGCTATAGTTTCCCTCAGTTTTTCTCAGTAATTGCTGTTGGGTACGTGCCCAACATGGGCGGATCAGAATTGGTGTAAAACAAAATAATGCCAACGTCACCCTTAAAAAGATGTCACAATACTCTATCACTCCAATTATTATTATTATTACTATTTTGAGTAATATCGGAAAGTGATCACGCCAAACTTAAATGTGTTCTTAAAGTGTTATAAGTAGTGATTACGTAGAGGGGGAAAAGATGGAAGGGGGGAGAGGAGAAGGAGGGGGAGAAATAGAAGGGGAAAGAGGGCAGTGAGGGGTGGGGAATGGGAAAGAGAGGGGAGGTTATCTTGAGGTTATCTTGAGATGATTTCGGGGCTTTAGTTTCCCCGCGGCCCGGTCCTCGACCAGGCCTCCACCCCCAGGAAGCAGCCCGTGACAGCTGACTAACACCCAGGTACCTATTTTGCTGTTAGGTAACAGGGGCATAGGGTGAAAGAAACTCTGCCCATTGTTTCTCGCCGGCGACTAGGATCGAACCCAGGACCACAGGATCACAAGTCCAGCGTGCTGTCCGCTCGGTCGACCGACTCCTGGGAGGGAGAAGGAAGATGTTAGGAGGTAGAAGAGAGGGGGGAGAGGGTGGGGAAAATGTTGGAGATGGGAAGGAAGAAAGGGAGAAGGGAAAACTGAAGAGAAAGAGGGGGGGAAGGGGGAGTGAAGATGTGGGGAAAAAGGAAAAAGAGGAATGGTGGGAGATACAGATTACCCCGGGCACCGCCGGGTACCACAATGACGCCCGTGTACGTGGTTAATCACCGTGGGGCCTGGCCAGTAACTGGATGGGTGCCGAAGGGACAGCCTCGCCTTTAGCCGTGAAAGGCTTTGTTTTCGATATACCAGTATACTGATATACAAGTATTGCGATATATCTGTGTGCCGACATTTCAGAATACAGATATATCAATATACTGACATACCATATTATAATATACAAGTATATTCTTACACCAAGTATACCGATATTCAGGTAAACTCATCCGTTCCTCTACAAAGTAATTGTTGAATGAACTTCATGTTTTTTTTATCATATATAAGAAATTTAACTGTGGTCATCTGGGCCTGTAATACAAGCTTTCTAAGCCCCCCCCCCCCCCCAGCGGCGCGCGCCCATCCATTCCCTCCCGTAAGCGATAGTCCGTGAAGATCACACACCGTCAGAACGGTCATGGGAGCGTAACCGACCCAAACACCACACTGCCAGGCTTGCCAACCCTTCCCCCATCTCCTCTCCAACCAATTCTACCAACAGCTATTTTTCATTTTTCGTTTTAATTAAAAAAAAATGCCACACTGACATGGATCTAGAGTAGAATTAAATGACAAAAAATGGGATATTCGACACGTGTTTAAAATAATTAAATATCAGGATTATCTTCAAAATTTTGAATCTAAGTTAATCACAGCTCAGGTGCTTTAATATTTCTGTAATATATATTAATTACAGCCGTCCACTTTGAGTCATCGGTACAGCGACGGCCTCGCCTCTTGCAGGGTCGGCGTTCGATGCCCGATACTTCAGTGGTTGGGCACTATTCTTTCTCTCCGTCCTCATATCCAAGTTCCTTGTCCTCATACCCCAGCTCCTTGTCCTCATCCCCAGCTCCTTGTCCTCATGTCCCAGGTCCTTGTCCACATACCCCAGCTCCTTGTACTCATACCCCAGCTCCTTGTCCTCATACCCTCATATCCCAGCTCCTTGTCCTCATACCCCAGCTCCTTGTCCTCATATACCAGCTCCTTCTCCTCATACCCCAGCTCCTTGTCCTCATACCCCAGCTCCTTGTCCTCATACCCCAGCTCCTTGTCCTCATACCCCAGCTCCTTGTCCTCATATACCAGCTCCTTCTCCTCATACCCCAGCTCCTTGCCCTCATACCCCAGCTCCTTGTCCTCATACCCCAGCTCCTTGTCCTCATATACCAGCTCCTTCTCCTCATACCCCAGCTCCTTGCCCTCATACCCCAGCTCCTTGTCCTCATACCCCAGCTCCTTGTCCTCATACCCTAGCTCCTTGTCCTCATTTCCAGTCAATATAGTCATTGTGACTTGGCGTTCTCTTCTGATAATTACATTTACCGTCATTTCAGTACATAACTGTACGAATAGACGTCAATAATAACTGAAGTGAAAGAAGACAGATAAAGGGGGAATTAAAAGACAGATGAGACGGAGGAAGTGACTCAGAATTACAGAATTACAGAACAAATGTCAACACGTTCCATTAAGAGTAGAGGAGATAACAAGAGATAGCAAGCGATAACTCTTGTTATAAGAGATAACACGGGAGGAGAGACAGGTTCAAACCTGTAGGATTATCTCTCGTTAAGGTTCTTATGCCTGGTTATATGTAAGATTAATAAGTTATTGTTCTTCTTATATGTCTCTTAATGTCTTATTATCTATGTCGTAGTTATCCTCGGCCCCCTCCTCCCTCTCTCTCTCTCTCTCTCTCTCTCTCTCTCTCTCTCTCTCTCTCTCTCTCTCTCTCTCTCTCTCTCTCGCTCTCTCTCTCTCTCTCTCTCTCTCTCTCTCTCTCTCTCTCTCTCTCTCTCTCTCTCTCTCTCTCTCTCTCTCTCTCTCTCTCTCTCTCTCTCTCTCTCTCTCTCTCTCTCTCTCTCTCTCTCTCTCTCTCTCTCTCTCTCTCTCTCTCTCTCTCTCTTCTTTGTACTCATCCGCGTCTCCCACCCCCCCCCACACACATGCCTATTCATAAACACCTGTCTCCCTCCCACACTCTCTCTTTCACGCTCTCCCTCCCACATTCTCCCCCTTCCTATCAATACCTCTCCCCCCCTCCCACACACCCCACAGACCCTCTTCCGTCTCCTCCAGCTCCATACCCCCCCCCCCCCACTCCCCTTCCATAAACGGCGCCAAACCTTCAGCGTTCTCTATCAAACAGTGCCAGAGTGAGTAGGGGCGGTGGGAAGGGGGATGGGATGGGGGATGGGATGGGTGGGAGGGGACGGAAGACGCTCGGATGGATCCGCTAGGGTCCCCCGGACGCTTATTTGCATTTTCCGAACCAGTGAACCTGTAAAGGAATCTGACATTCACTTATTAGTTGGGAGTTTGATGTGGCTGGCACTTCGGATTCTCAATTCCCCGGGTTTCGGAGGGTCGTGGGGGGGGGGGGGGTGTTGTTGTTTTTGTTGTTTGGATCTGATAAGCTCGCGGCGTGGCTAAACGAACTGTGATGGTTGGGATGAGGTTGGGATGTATGGGGGGGGGGGTCGTAATTTTAGTGGTTGGTAATGTTGGTGTTTTTGTTAATTTTTTTTTTTTTTTTGGGGGGGGGGTTTGTTTTTTAGATAAAAAAGATAATGAATATGAGGTCATATTAACATAAATTATGTGACAGAATGTACTTGTTAATGTCACACACACACACACACACACACACACACACACACACACACACACACACACACACACACACACACACACACACACACACACACACACACACAGATGTAAGGAAGTTTTCTTTTAGCGTGAGAGTAGTGGGGAAATGGAATGCACTTCAGGAACAGGTTGTGGAAGCAAATACTATTCATAATTTTAAAACCAGGTATGATAGGGAAATGGGACAGGAGTCATTGCTGTAAACAACCGATGCTCGAAAGGCGGGATCCAAGAGTCAATGCTCGATCCTGCAAGCACATATAGGTGAGTACACACACACACACACACACACAGATGGAGTAGTTAACAGATTTAATACATTAGGCAGTGATGTGGTGGAGGCTGACTCCATACACAGTTTCAAATGTAGATATGATAGAGCCCAATAGAGGCTCAGGAACCTGTACACCAGTTGATTGACAGTTGAGAGGCGGGACCAAAGAGCCAGAGCTCAACCTCCTCAAGCACAAATAGCTGAGTACAAATAGATGAGTACACACCATTATTCAACACTTTAGTGGAAATTGTGACATTTGCAACCGATTTTATGATTTTAAGTGTAATTATACCCTCAGTCTCAATCTTGAAAATAAGGATACAGGCAGGAGGAGGCAGTAAACTACGACCACAGTCTGCAACCTGCCGACTGCGCCTTGCAAGACGTTGCTGCTGCCGACTGCGCCTTGCAAGACGTTGCTGCTGCCGACTGCGCCTTGCAAGACGTTGCTGCTGCCGACTGCGCCTTGCAAGACGTTGCTGCTGCCGACTGCGCCTTGCAAGACGTTACTGCTGCCGACTGCGCCTTGCAAGACGTTGCTGCTGCCGACTGCGCCTTGCAAGACGTTGCTGCTGCCGACTGCGCCTTGCAAGACGTTCCTGCTGTCGACTGCGCCTTGCAAGACGTTCCTGCTGTCGACTGCGCCTTGCAAGACGTTGCTGCTGCCGACTGCGCCTTGCAAGACGTTGCTGCTGCCGACTGCGCCTTGCAAGACGTTACTGCTGCCGACTGCGCCTTGCAAGACGTTGGAGACAATTGCATGTGATGCACCACTAGCTGCGCCACTTGCAGAAAAGATGCACCCAAAAAAAAAAAACCATTTGGCTAAATTCAATAACACAGAAATCCACTTTTTTCCGTAATCCATCATGTTGGTGCTGATGACCCGGTAGTTACTGTAAGTACAGTGCTTTCCTTTTAGGAGGACCGGCTGCCTATTTACTGTTAGGTGAACAGAGGTATTAGGAGAAAGAAAAAGCGCCCAACTATTTCCGTTTCGCCCGGGAATCGAACCCGGGATCTCTGATTTTGAGTCGTGAACGAAGTCAACTGTACATATGAAAGAAATGAAGAGGGGTTCGGGAATGACCTAAAATGAGGAAAGGCGGGTCCAGGAGCTTTAAACTCGTCCCTGTAAACCCTATTAATTAGGTTAACAGAAAGATACACACGCCCACACACTAAGGTAAACAACACCCTACCTTATCCCAGGGGTAAGACACCCTACCTTACCCCAGGGGTAAGACACCCTACCTTACCCCAGGGGTAAGACACCCTACCTTACCCCAGGGGTAAGACACCCTACCTTACCCCAGGGGTAGGACACCCTACCTTACCCCAGGGGTAAGACACCCTACCTTACCCCAGGGGTAGGACACCCTATCTTACCCCAGGGGTAAGACACCCTACCTTACCCCAGGGGTAGGACACCCTACCTTACCCCAGGGGTAAGACACCCTACCTTACACCAGGGGGAGGACACCCTACCTTACCCCAGGGGTAGGACACCCTACCTTACCCCAGGGGTAAGACACCCTACCTTACCCCAGGGGTAAGACACCCTACCTCACCCCAGGGGTAAGACACCCTACCTTACCCCAGGGGTAAGACACCCTACCTCACCCCAGGGGTAAGACACCCTACCTTACCCCAGGGGTAAGACACCCTACCTTACCCCAGGGGTAAGACACCCTACCTTACTCCCAGGGGTAAGACACCCTACCTTACCCCAGGGGTAAGACACCCTACCTTACCCCAGGGGTAAGACACCCTACCTTACCCCAGGGGTAAGACACCCTACCTTATCCCAGGGGTAAGACACCCTACCTTACCCCAGGGGTAAGACACCCTACCTTACCCCAGGGGGTAAGACACCCTACCTTACCCCAGGGGTAAGACACCCTACCTTACCCCAGGGGTAAGACACCCTACCTTACCCCAGGGGTAAGACACCCTACCTTACCCCAGGGGTAAGACATCCTACCTTATCCCAGGGGTAAGACACCCTACCTTACCCCAGGGGTAAGACACCCTACCTTACCCCAGGGGGTAAGACACCCTACCTTACCCCAGGGGGTAAGACACCCTACCTTACCCCAGGGGTAAGACTCCCTACCCCTAGTAAGGTAGGACTAGTATAGATTACAACAAAAAAGTGAGATTTAAATGTGATAAAATTTTCAGTGCAAATTTCACATAAAATATCCTTCAGGAACCCAACAAGACGATCCAGTACAAAGATACACAGACGTCTATGGTATCCGAACAACACTTGGGAGTCTATAAATCTCATTGTGGAAACTCGCAACTTGAGACAAGACACAACTTTCTTCCTGGAAACTTGAAAGACAGTTTAGGTCAAAGGCAAAGTCTCCGGCAATGTTACAGTCACAGTTTTATATAATAGTTTTCTGAGGGAAACATTGATGTGATATTCCAGGAAAAAGAAACTTTAACCAAAGACATTGTCCAGTG
The DNA here is from genome assembly GCF_040958095.1 of Procambarus clarkii. Classification (NCBI taxonomy): domain Eukaryota; kingdom Metazoa; phylum Arthropoda; class Malacostraca; order Decapoda; family Cambaridae; genus Procambarus; species Procambarus clarkii. The sequence continues at coordinate 15,375,757 of NC_091173.1, forward strand.
CATATTCCTCACTCTTTTGAGCTCCGGATGAGGAAATATGAGAGAAATGAGGACTTTTTAAATCTTCCAGTAGGATTCCAGAGTTAAAACCTCTTCCGAACCCTGGAAATTGAGGGAAGGTTGATACAAACCCCATTGTTACTGTCTGTCTGTCAGTACGTCTCTTCTGGAAACACTGAAAAACGGTTCAATAATATTGGAAACACTGAAAAACGGTCCATAATAAATATTTACAGTGTTCTACAAGAGCTTCCGGTCCATAAATATGTTAATTAACTTTGATAATGGGGCATAAAGAGGATTCGCACCATGTTCCAGCACAGATATTAACGCCATATTTTCTCCCAACGACCTAGAAAAGCTGATTAATATTCATGCTGAAAATGCTAAAATATACCACAATATCCTCGAGTTTGTTTCCCCCAGATCCACGAGAGGCAGAAAAAACAAGGATAAAGGCTTTCTCGATACTCATATAAAGTTCCCAGTTTATAGCTCTCTGCCTGGAACCCTGAAGAATAAGACAAGAAGCAGGATTCCAGGTGTGTTGCCGTACAACTTTCGCCTCATGACTCTGTCTCCCCGGAACCCTTCAAGACTACGTATCTCTCTTCTTGAAACCCCCGAAAGTCAGCCCAAAACTACAAAGAAGACTTCCAACATGGACCTAAAAACTTCTAGTTCATAATTCTTTTCCAGGAGCCCCCTGGAAGACTGGCAAAGACAGAGGTGAAGATTTCCACAATGTTTCCGTACTGCTTCCAGCACATAACTCTTTCCCCAGAAAGCCTAGAAGACGTAGCAAGAAACGGATGATGTTGCGGAGAGCCACTCAACAGCCCTCCCCAGCCTCCGGGTGCTCGGGGATACGGGAGGATAGAGTCCAGAGAGCATGGCTCTATCGCTCCTTCGGTGCGACTACTCTATAGCTCGTCTCTTCCTTCTGAATGCTCGGAGAACCAGACGGGGGCAGAGATAAACACCAGCTTGGTGTTTCAATTGCGTGCAGCCAGTTCGTAAGTCTTGCCTTGCTATCGTTGCAAAACATGACACAAGAACGACTGGTCTCGCTCGCAGTTTTCCAGACCAACTTCAGTGGCATATAACTCTCTGAGGAGAACTACAAGACCGGGACACCAGACTTTGGCTTAAGATGCAGTGGGGGATCGTGAACTTGGCCTCGTGTATCAGTACAGAAGGTCACATATGCATTTTCAAAAATAGACAGACAGAGACGCAAATAAAGTGAGCGAGAGACAGACAGAGACGGAAATAAAGTGAGCGAGAGACAGACAGAGACGCAAATAAAGTGAGCGAGAGGCAGACAGAGACGGAAATATAGTGAGCGAGAGACAGACAGAGACGGAAATAAAGTGAGCGAGAGACAGACAGAGACGGAAATATAGTGAGCGAGAGACAGACAGAGACGGAAATATAGTGAGCGAGAGACAGACAGAGACGGAAATATAGTGAGCGAGAGACAGACAGAGACGGAAATATAGTGAGCGAGAGACAGACAGAGACGCAAATAAAGTGAGCGAGAGACAGACAGAGACGGAAATATAGTGAGCGAGAGACAGACAGAGACGCAAATAAAGTGAGCGAGAGGCAGACAGAGACGGAAATATAGTGAGCGAGAGACAGACAGAGACGGAAATAAAGTGAGCGAGAGACAGACAGACAGACGGAAATATAGTGAGCGAGAGACAGACAGAGACGGAAATATAGTGAGCGAGAGAGACAGACAGAGACGGAAATATAGTGAGCGAGAGACAGACAGAGACGGAAATATAGTGAGCGAGAGACAGACAGAGACGGAAATATTGTGAGCGAGAGACAGACAGAGACGGAAATATAGTGAGCGAGAGACAGACAGAGACGGAAATAAAGTGAGCGAGAGACAGACAGAGACGGAAATATAGTGAGCGAGAGACAGACAGAGACGGAAATATAGTGAGCGAGAGACAGACAGAGACGGAAATATAGTGAGCGAGAGACAGCTAGAGACGGAAATAAAGTGAGCGAGAGAGACAGACAGACAGACGGGCAGAAATCAACCTGCTAACCCCCCTCCCCCTCCACCCACCACTTCAACTCAAAGCAAGAAAAGCTCACGTCCCAAGCAGGGTTATGATGCCTTGCAATAAAGGTAAAAATGACCCTTATAGCCCCCCGGCAGAAGGACTACAGCCGCCTGCATCTCTTGACACTTTATCACCGTCGGCCATAAAGACCAAAGTGATGTATGTTCTCTCAGAATACCCGATTGATCTACTCTGCCAGCGCCTCAACACGGGATTACGATAAAGAGATTTTTAAACAGCTCTCGAAGGTTGATGTTTCATCTGCTTATTACAGCATTCTCGACTCTGTTAATCGGGTGGCTGTGGATATTTACGAATATCCAATTAATCGGGGTGATTATATATATATATATATATATATATATATATATATATATATATATATATATATATATATATATAAATATATATATATATATATATATATATATATATATATATATATATGTCGTACCTAGTAGCCAGAACACAATTCTCAGCCTACTATGCAAGGCCCGATTTGCCTAATAAGCCAAGTTTTCCTGAATTAATATATTTTCTCAATTTTTTTTCTTATGAAATAATAAAGCAACCCATTTCATTATGTATGAGGTCAATTTTTTTTTATTAGAGTTAAAATTAACGTAGATATATGACCGAACCTAACCAACCCTACCTAACCTAACCTAACCTATCTTTATAGGTTAGGTTGGGTTAGGTAGCAGAAAAAGTTAGGTTAGGTTAGGTTAGGTAGGTTAGGTAGTCGAAAAAACATTAATTCATGAAAACTTGGCTTATTAGGCAAATCGGGCCTTGCATAGTAGGCCAAGAAGTGAGTTCTGGCTATTAGGTACGACATATATATATATATATATATATATATATATATATATATATATATATATATATATATATATATATATATATATATATATGCGTGTGTGTGTGTTTATGTACTCACCTAGATGTGCTTGCGGGGGTTGAGCATTAGCTCTTTGGTCCCGCCTCTCAACCGTCAATCAACTGGTGTACAGATTCCTGAGCCTACTGAGCTCTCTCATATGTACATTTGAAACTGTGTATGGAGTCAGCCTCCACCATATCACTGCCTAGTGCATTCCATTTATTAACTACTCTGACACTAAAAAAAAATCTAATGTCTTTATGGCTCATTTCGGCACTCAATTTTCCCCTGTGCCCCCTAGTGCGTGTGCCACTTTTGTTAAATAAACTGTCTTTGTCAACTCTATCAATTTCTTTGAGAATCTTGAATGTGGTGATCATGTCCCCCCTAACTCTCCTGTCTTCCAGCGACGAGAGGTTTAATTTCCGTAGTCTCTTCTCATAGCTCATGCCCCCTCAGTTCGGGTACTAGTCTGGTGTCAAACCTCTGAGCCTTCTCCAATTTAGTTTTATGTTTGACGAGATATGGACTCCATGCTGGAGCTGCATACACCAGGATTGGTCTGACATACGTAATATACAAGGTTCTGAATTATTCCTTACACAAGTTTCTAAAGGCCGTTCTTATGATGGCCAACCTGCCATATGCCGCTGATGTTATCCTCTTGGTATGGACTTCAGGGGGACAGGTCTGGCGTGATACCAACACCCAGGTCTTTCTCTCTCTAATTCTAGAAGAATTTTATCTCGCAAATGATGCCTTGTATCTGGCCTCCTGCTCCCTTCACCTATCTTCAGTGCATTACATTTGCTCGAGTTAAACTCTAACAACCATTTGTTGGGCCATTCCTTCAGTTTGTCCAGGTCTTCTTCAAGTCTCAAGCTGTCCTCCTGTCTTAATTTTTCTTGTAATTTTGGCATCAAACATTGCAAAACATAATTTTTTGCAAACATTGAGAGGAATTAGTCTATGCCCTCTGGGAGATCATTTGAGAATATCAGAAACAGGACAGGTCCGAGTACAGAGCCCTGTGGGACTCCGCTTGTGACTTCACGCCAATCTGAGGTCTCACCCCTCACAGTAGCTCTCTGCGTCCTATTGCTTAGGAATCCCATATCCACTGGAGCGCCCTACCAGTTACTCTTGCCTATTTCTCTAACTTATACACCAGCCTCTTATGGGGTACTGTGCCAAAGGCTTTCCGACAGTTCAAGAAGATGTAGTCTGCCCAACCTTCTCCTTCTTGCTTAATCTTTTTCACCTGATCGTAGAATTGTATTCTACGTATTCTATTGAACCTTTGAGGCAAGATTTACCATCCCTGAACCCGTGTTGGTGGTGTGTCACGAAGTCCCTTCTCTCTACAAGGTTCTTTCTCAGTATCTTCTCCATTACCTTGCATGGTGTACACGTTAAAGACACGGTGTGTGTGTGTGTGTGTGTGTGTGTGTGTGTGTGTGTGTGTGTGTGTGTGTGTGTGTGTGTGTGTGTGTGTGTGTGTGTGTGTGTGTGTGTGTTTGTGGGTGTGTGAGAAGCAGTGCTAAAGCGGTGTTAGGTACCTATGCAGAAGGATGGTGGAGAGAGAGAGAGAGAGAGAGAGAGAGAGAGAGAGAGAGAGAGAGAGAGAGAGAGAGAGAGAGAGAGAGAGAGAGAGAGAGAGAGAGAGAGAGAGAGTGTGTGTGTGTGTGTGTGTGTGAGAGAGAGTGTAGGAATGGAAGAAGGAAGCAAAGGAGAAAATAAAATAGGGATGGAAGTAAGAGACTGAAGAAGAAAAATGAGAAAGGAAAAATTGAGAAAAAGAGACAGGATATGTAGTGAAATCGGAATCAAAGAATAGGTTGGGACGGAACTCTGGGAGGGAGGGAGGGAGGAAGGGAAGGACGCAATGAAGGGGAGAGAGAGAGAGAATCGCAGAGAGGAGGGTGAGAGGAAGTGAGCTATGTAGGGACACAATTAAGGGGAGGGGACGCAAGGCGGGACGCAAGGAGAGAGGAAGAGGGATGTAAGGAGGAAGAGAAACGCAAGGGAGGGAAAGACGAAAGGAAGGAAGAGAGGGAGAGAGGGAGAGACCCAATGAAGGGAGGGAGGGAGGGAGAAACGCACTGAAGACGACACTAGAAACTCGCCGACACAACAATGTTGAAACTGTGAGCAAAAAGTAACGCTTAGAAGGTTTATCGTTGCATTAGATTAATGAGCCCAAGCTGCGGGAGAGCTCCCCCATTACCCTCGGCCCCCTACACGACCAGAGAGGCTAGGGAAGGCCCCCAGCTGCCACCTACCCGACGGTCACACTGGATGACAGC
>NC_091173.1:15386029-15401029 GCF_040958095.1 Procambarus clarkii
TGTAGACAGCTGCCAACACCACATGTAGACACCTGTCAACACCACATGTAGACACCTGTCAACACCACATGTAGACAGCTGTCAACACCACATGTAGACACCTGCCCACACCACACGTAGACAGCTGCCAACACCACATGTAGACACCTGCCAACATCACAAGTTAAATAAACAATTACGTGTCGTTAAAGGAGGTAGTCAGAGTGGGCCAATAATTTAACCATGTATTTCAAATTAAGTCATTCCTTTGTCGGGATAATTGGTGATGCAAGCGCTTGAGCGTCGACGACGATGGTTTATGGAGGCAGATGTGGCCACTCAGGGCAGCACAAGCGCTTCCTTCAACAACTACAAGAACCTCAAAGACTCCCATCAAAAAAATGTTTGTCAGATGCCTCCTCTTCATATCAATACATCAAATACATTTAACCAAAAAAATTGTGTGATATATATATATATATATATATATATATATATATATATATATATATATATATATATATATATATATATATATATATATTAATATTCAAAACAATACTAAGATACTTTTCGTTTTAGCTTCTATAAACATCTGGTTAATTAATCAAATGAATTAACAGAGGACGAGAGAGAGAGAGAGAGAGAGAGAGAGAGAGAGAGAGAGAGAGAGAGAGAGAGAGAGAGAGAGAGAGAGAGAGAGAGAGAGAGAGAGGTAGAGAGAGAGAGAGAGAGAGGGAGAGAGAGAGAGAGGGAGAGAGAGAGAGAGGGAGAGAGAGAGAGAGAGAGAGAGAGAGAGAGAGAGAGAGAGAGAGAGAGAGAGAGAGAGAGAGAGAGAGAGAGAGAGAGAGAGAGAGAGAGAGAGAGAGAGAGAGAGAGGTAGAGAGAGAGAGAGAGAGAGAGAGAGAGAGAGAGAGAGAGAGAGAGAGAGAGAGAGAGAGAGAGAGAGAGAGAGAGAGAGAGAGAGAGAGAGGTAGAGAGAGAGAGAGAGAGAGAGAGAGAGAGAGAGAGAGAGAGAGAGAGAGAGAGAGAGAGAGAGAGAGAGAGAGAGAGAGAGAGAGAGAGAGCACCATATCACCTTACCTGGCATTGTGGGGACCAACAATGTGGTCATGGGAGGACGAGGCGGTGATGGCCTCGTCAGGGATGTCTCCAGACTCCATGCCCAGGTCCCCGCCACAGTCCTCTGCCCCAGGGGGGGGGGGGGAGAAGGGAGAGAAGCAACACAATCAACAATCAACAATCAACAATCCTGCCCCCTGCATGCATCACACAATCACAACTGAATACCATCACTCTTTCCTAATCTTATTAATTAATTTTCTTATTCAAGATTTATTATTTAATGTTATTTAGGATTTAACTTTGATGAGATTTGATGAGAACCTTTGATGCTAAACTGTTTATGATTAAGGCAAATGTAATTAAAAATGAATGTCTTAATTAATGTTATTAATGAATGATAATGATTCAGAAATTAATCCTTAGTAATGCATAATAATTACTACTGAATTATTAAATTATTTTAAGAAGAAATAATGGTTAGCAAAGTCAAGACGCAAGAAGAAAAACAGAGACAAACCCGTAAAATGGTTTAAAGATAACCTAAAAGAATTTCTTTTATTATCTGTTAGAAAGAAAATGGCAAATCAGATAACGACGTTTAAAAAAATCTTTTCTCTCTCTCATTTCTTGAATTCAATCACTCGCGACAATGGAAAGTGGCCTTAATGGACTCCAAGGTGTCCTACTACCTCAAGACGATCACTGGAGTAATTCGTCGTCACGTGCTCGGGCGCTTGAGACCCCTGAATGAAGCTTGTGTTTACTACGCTCACCTGACTGAGAATTAAATCCAACACGTGTTGAATGAACGACGGAATGTTTTGTTTTCCGCAATCAGCTGGATGGAGGAGGTAACACGGACGATCTGAATGAATAACGAGCGGAAGGAACGTATTGCAAAACATTCTTGATCTTCCGCCTGCCGTATCGAAAGTCGAATATGTAACTCCAGTGATTGATTACATTACGGAATGCCTGCGTTTCCGCAGTCAGCTGAACAAGCTTTAATACGCCCCGCTCCTGAATAAATCTCAGAGTGATTCTATTTAGCTCGTTAGCTGATCTCACGAGTCAATAATAATACAAGGCATCAGACTGGATAATTCAACATATTCTCTTGCTAACTACCAATTAGAATATTATCGGATTTGTTATTTTTAACATTGCCGAGAGTAAAATTAATATTTGAAGAGGACGTGAATGAATGGCTGAACCTCCTTGTGTACTACGTTAAGTTGGATCAGAAGTCCGCATGCCTTTGTTTACGCGATCAGCTGATCGACATGAAGATAAACACGTTTGCAACAGGTCTGTCTTGGTTGTAAAGTGACGCTAGGCTAAATCCCTCCAGAATTATATTTCACAACATAATCATTCCCAGCAGAATAATAATTCGCAACAATTATAATTCCCATCGGAATACGAAATCCCAACAGAATAATAATTCCCATCAGGATAATAATTCCCATCATTGTAATAATTCTAAGCACAATAATTCCAAACATAGTAAAAATTACTCTAAACACCCTCCAGTTCTACACATGATAATTCGCGATAATCCAAAGAGAAAGTGACAGCATCAGATGAAATAGAAAGTCGTTGATGATCATTCGCAAATAACTCCCGACAATCCCATGCAAGGCGCATGGCTCCCACGTTACTCTTCCGATTTGACGAATAACTCACGATAATTTATGATAAATTATGATAATCCCGTAGAGCGCGCACCGGCCAGAAATTATAACTGCATTAATGTTTGGAGTTGCAATAAAGAGCTGACACAGCTATGAGAGGCGACGTGACCGTGCTGCTCTGAGTTATGGCTGTAATAAATCATGCCGCTGCTCCTGTCCGCGCGCTCCAGAGGCGGGAAAAAAAATATCTCACGGGTATGACGCCATCACTGTACGTTGATTGGTCCTTGCCCGCCATCATGGTGTACGTTGATTGGTCCTTGCCCGCCATCATGGTGTACGTTGATTGGTCCTGGCCCGCCATCATGGTGTACGTTGATTGGTCCTTGCCCGCCATCATGGTGTACGTTGATTGGTCCTTGCCCGCATCATGGTGTACGTTGATTGGTCCTTGCCCGCCATCATGGTGTACGTTGATTGGTCCTTGCCCCGCCATCATGGTGTACGTTGATTGGTCCTTGCCCGCCATCATGGTGTACGTTGATTGGTCCTTGCCCGCCATCATGGTGTACATTTATTAGTCCTTTTTTTTACCCACATTGGCGTACGTTGGTTGGTTATTTAACCACCCTAGTGTCCGCTGATTGGCCCTTTCTCATCCTGGCGAACGATCCTTTGTTCTCGTTGCGTGCAAACATTAGAACTACCCCCATGTTCCCTGCAATTCGCCCTAATGACGCGAAGTCAAAACTACCAATCATAAAGGGTCCTTTCGGTGCATATTTTGATGATTAATTGGTCCAAACCAACATAAACACACTTTCAAATCCCATTAAATGTTGAGAAACTTGAAATTAAAAAGTTCGAGGATTTCTTCGTTGATGTCAGAAAAATATTGTAGTGCGGGCACTTGAGGCCGTCACTCGGAGGCCCTCAGAGGCACCCAGAGGCCCTCAGAGGCACCCAGAGGCCCCCACAGGCCCTCAGTGGCACCCAGACGCACCCAGAGGCACCCAGAGGCCCTCAGAGGCACCCAGAGGCACCTAGAGGCCCCTCAGAGGCACCCAGAGGCCCTCAGAGGCACCCAGAGGCACCCAGAGGCACCCAGAGGCCCCCACAGGCCCTCAGAGGCACCCAGACGCACCCAGAGGCACCCAGAGGCCCTCAGAGGCACCCAGAGGCACCCAGAGGCCCCTCAGAGGCACCCAGAGGCCCTCAGAGGCACCCAGAGGCACCCAGAGGCCCTCAGAGGCCCTCAGAGGCACCCAGAGGCACCCAGAGGCACCCGGTGCTGGCCCAGCCCGTCCTCTAAACAAAGGCCAAAGTCCATTCCATGCTCCCGTCAAACCCCCCCCCCCCCCCCCCCCCGTTTATGAATGAAAACCGGTTTACACACGACTCACAACTGCAGACGTCCGAACACTTCCGGAACAAGTGCTTCACTGACGACTTTTGTTCGAACCCCAACGCTGTAAAGGCGTCACCCACGTACTACAAATACAAATAATCGCCAACAGAACCTAGAGACCTAACCTAACCTAACCAGTGTCTAAATATTCACGATATACTAATAAATAATAATTTTATTTGCTTATTTATTTATTTATTAATTTATATATACAAGAGTTCTTTCATTCTTGTACAGCCACTAGTACGCGTAGCGTTTCGGGCAGGTTCTTAATCCTATGTTTCCTGAAATACGACCCCACGAAAAATCGTTTAACAACCAGATACCCATTTTACTGTTGAGTTAAACAGAGGCTACAGTTAAGGATTGGCGCCCAGTAAATCCTCCCCGGCCAGGATTCGAACCCAGGACAAAGCGTTCGCGAGCGTCTTAACCACTTCACCACGGGGACTGCTAAAAATTAATTTATATTTGAGAAAACTTCTGTTTTGAATAAACAGAATGTTAAAATTTATGAATACATCTTTGGGGTCGACCGCTGGATGGAATGGACTTGGTTTGAGGACAGGTTGGCTGGCCGCGTGGTGGTATAGCACTAAGCAAGGGGAGGCAGGGGGCTAAAATCGGGGTGGTAATTGATATTAAAAGCCAGAGTGGCATTAAATGTATATATATATAAAGTGTGTGTGTGTGTGTGTGTGTGTGTGTGTGTGTGTGTGTGTGTGTGTGTGTGTGTGTGTGTGTGTGAGTGTGTGTGTGTGTGTGTGTGTGTGTGTGTGTGTGTGTGTGTGTGTGTGTGTGTGTGTGTGTGTGTGTGTGTGTGTGTGTGTGTGTGTGTGTGTGTGTCCTTTCTATTCTCATAAAATTCCTGTTGTCATATGCAAAGGATGATACGGTACTGGTCCTTGTCGCTGTGTGGTACGAGGGCGCGTACTACAGCAAGCACAGTTTTCCTGGCGGACTGACTCTTTCACGGTGGATGATCAGGATTTTACTTAATTAACTGTTTGAGTTCTGTTCGTCCGATGGGAAATTAAAGACACATTTTTTCAACTTTGTCATTTATTCTATTCGTGCACAATTTCCGGTCAATTATACCATGGTCACATCTGTCGACAGTTTCAGCATTATATATCAGTGTTTTGTTTGTCTTCCATGGCATCCAGGGTTACGTCATGGTGTTCTAATAGATGTGAGAGGCCGGACCTCTCACAACGGACCTCTCATAGCGGTCCTCTCATAACGGACCTCTCACAACGGACTTCTCATAGCGGTCCTCTCACAACGGACCTCTCACAACGGACCTCTCATAGCGGTCCTCTCACAACGGACCTCTCATAACGGACTTCTCATAACGGACCTCTCATAGCGGACCTCTCATAACGGACCTCTCATCAAGGACCGCTCTGGGAGTGAGGGATCGCCTACTGTGGTGACGGGGGGGGGGGGGGTGACACTGGCAGCTAGGTTCTATCTTCATGTAATGTTTAAGGCCTTAGTGGCGCTTTGCATTGTTGATAGCGGGAGGGGGACAGACATGGTGGCTATGGCACCTTCAAGTCCATTGGGGGTTAGGGGGTAAAACTTCGACTCCATATCTGAAATATGAGTCGATGATGGTATCTGGTTCATGATGAATTCATTTGACTTGTGTGTGAGGGGGGAGGCACTTTGTTTCTCATTTGACTAAAATGGTGGTAACGTCTTGCCATTCTATATTTATTCATGCTAAAAAAATATTTTAGTGTGTAGAGTTGTAAATGTTTTCATAATGCTTTGGAGCAAATTTAAGTTTCGTTCGCCTAATTTCTTTTATAAAAAATGTTTTACAGACTCTAAAACAAAACAGAAAACGTTTTGGAACGATATTTAGCTATACATGGAATGTTTCTGCATTTCTTTTCCCCTGTTCATATCTGCATGTTCCGTTTTTCATTCCTAATTGCCCAAGTTTACATATACTCCCCCATGCATACTATCAGCAAGTTCCGGAATCCGGTTTGATTTCTTTTTTTCTTGGTCTGAATTTACAGCACAGTTTGGGCGCTGTACTGGTAGCTGGAACCGAAGCTTCAACGGGTTCATTTCGTTACTCAGTTTCCTTATTTTGATTCAGAAATGTAATATCGTCCATCTTTATCCTCTACCAGTACAATGTCATTGCCTGTTCATCTGTGTGTTTACATACCTCAGTGTCAGTTACGTTTTTTAGTACAGATGATTAAAGGTTTTGAGCAGGACAATCTTCCTCAGTCAATGGTATTATACTCAGTTCTGTCTCTGGTGTAGTCCCCCCTCCTTACTGACACGTGTTCTAACTCAATCTCTGGAGAATCTCCAGAGATTGCAAGTTCTGCATTGCAAGATTGGATCTACAATCTCCTGACGGAAGGTTGCTGTGAAAGTCAAATGAAAACCTATTCAAAATGGTTGTAAGTCAGTTTTTTACTTAAAGTCTTGGGATGGAGAATGTGTCTTACAAGAACACTATCGTTTCTAAGACACTGAGGTGTTGAGAACATAACAACGTAAGAACATTGTTAGAAATAAACGCAACTTGAATACAAGCTCATTCATACGCCAGTCTGACCTACGCTTGAAACACACCGGGAACTCGGCAATGTGTTCCATAAATGAATATATATGCTAAAGAGTATACGATCATCCCCTGGGTGTGTGTGTGTGTGTGTGTGTGTGTGTGTGTGTGTGTGTGTGTGTGTGTGTGTGTGTGTGTGTGTGTGTGTGTGTGTGTGTGTGTGTGTGTGTGTGTGTGTGTGTGTGTGTGTGTGTGTGTGTGTGTGTACTCACTTTCGTAGTGGTACCAAACAATTCCTAACAGCTTATTCCATCCGTTTGAAAACATCGCGGCTCGTTAAAAGGATTAGACAAAAATATACCGTAATTTTTAGAACTGAGGTAATTAAGGACTCTAATGAGGCGGCCAATTCACGGCAATGAAGTTCTCAGAAAAAACAAATATTACATAACTGCATGAACTCGAATAGTAATGGTCGGTGTAACTATTAAACAGTTATTCCCACTATTAAATTCAATCAATTTAAATCAACACTAAATCAATAAACCTAACTGTTCCGTAATCACTAACATACCTACAATAAATTCCCAATTATTTTCCCCCACACAAAGCAAGCAGTAAAGTGTGGGTGTCAGAGACTGGGCCGCGGGGACACTAATGATCCCAGGAACTACATTAAGGGGGGGGGGAAGTAAGGCCAGGACTCTCCTCCGTCAAGTTAACAAAACTCTCACGCCGCCGGCTTCATGTCCCCGCCGAGGCCACTAGAGATGTGGTGGCCCTCAGGTAAATTCAGGAAAACTAATGAAGATTGTGTTTGGAGGTAAGATAATTTAAAATGAGCATCACGTAAATAAATTTAGATTAGACAATACGTTGCTCTTACATCACTGTACAGTAATGAGATAAGGACTTGACTGGTCAATATTCGCGGTCAATAATATTGACCGGTCAATAATATTGACTGGTCAATAATACTGACTGGTCAATAATACTGACTGGTCAATAATAGTGACTGGTCAATAATACTGATTGGTCAATATTATTGACTCGTCAATAATATTGACTGGTCAATAATACTGACTGGTCAATAATATTGACTGGTCAATAATACTGACTGGTCAATAATACTGACTGGTCAATAATATTGACTGGTCAATAATATTGACTGGTCAATAATACTGACTGGTCAATAATACTGACTGGTCAATAATATTGACTGGTCAATAATACTGACTGGTCAATAATACTGACTGGTCAATAATACTGACTGGTCAATAATATTGACTGGTCAATAATACTGACTGGTCAATAATACTGACTGGTCAATAATATTGACTGGTCAATAATACTGACTGGTCAATAATATTGACTGGTCAATAATACTGACTGGTCAATAATATTGACTGGTCAATAATACTGACTGGTCAATAATACTGACTGGTCAATAATACTGACTGATCAATAATACTGACTGGTCAATAATACTGACTGGTCAATAATACTGACTGGTCAATAATACTGACTGGTCAATAATATTAACTGGTCAATAATACTGACTGGTCAATAATACTGACTGGCCAATAATACTGACTGGTCAATAATATTGACTGGTCAATAATACTGACTGGTCAATAATATTGACTGGTCAATAATACTGACTGGTCAATAATATTGACTGGTCAATAATATAACTGTGGGACCTGGGAACAGTTACCAGGGAGTGTGTGACCTGGAAATAAGATCCTTGACTGCAATATGTAACAGTTTACACATTTGAATGAGGACGAAGGAAAATGGCTAACGAAGTTTGCCTTAAGGGGATGCGGAGAAAACTTTAACCCATTAGCGAGGGCTGACTTACCTACTCCGGGGACGACTCTTAGAAATATACCAAATATGTTTAGAGGAGTTCGAATTTCCTCGCAGTAATTACGTAAAAAAAATCACTGTAAATTCATTATGTATTCCTGAACTACTTTGTTGTCTATAAGACTCGACCCGTAACGTTTAACTTTCAAGAAGATTGTATATAAATATGTCTCCAGATGTTGATAATGAATGCTAAGATTATTAATGATCTATGGCTCATAATGCCGTTCAAATCTCTATCAAAATCAGGCAAATATGGCTATCAGTGGCATCTCGTTGCAAGTTGTTTTCCCGGCGAATACGTTAGAGTACGTTATTTTACGTTACTTATATTTAAATTCAAAAATTCAACCTGTATTCAAACTGTACGGCATTCTATATGCACGTATCTAAAACGTTCAGCGCCCAATCGAATTGTATCAAATATATATATAAGGGTAGGGATTGCTTTGCTTTGCATATGTATAGTAAGCATCTGAACCATCTAAGATTAGGCCATTTAAATCATTTTAACGGTGTAAAAGCTGGCTCTAAGTCTGAGAAAACGGAAGAGGAGGATGAAGAAGGCGGGAAGCCATACTCACCAAGCCAGAGGGCGGCGACGCAGTGACGACTCAGCACCAGCAGGAGGACGAGCACCAGCAGGAGGAGTCTGGGCAGGAGGCGCACCCCCACCAGGCCCTTCCCGAGACCCCGCCTCTGGATCTCGGTCTCCATGGCCTCGTCCAGCGGCGACCTCTTGCGCTCGGTGCTGGATCTCGCAGGAGCGGCCTCGATCACCACACACGCACCATGGCTTCGATTACCAGTGTCCTCGGGTGTTGCGGCCTCGCTGCTCACCACACGCTCATCGTGACCTCGGTCTCGCCAGTGCCGCCCACCACTCACACACTCGCCAGAGGGCGTAGCGTGCAGCACCCGCAGGAGAGCCTCTGCGTCAGACTCATCCCTCACCTCGTCAGCAGCGGGCTCTGGGGCTTCCACTGGAGGCTTCCCATCAGTCTTACTCTAGCCTCCAGCTGGCACCTGGCTCCTCCCGGCACTACCTCCCTATAGGCACTGTCTCGCTGCACCAACGATAGTTCCCTCCGGTGATTACGGCCATATGCACTCGCTTATTTCTTCAGCTTTAACTAAACCAATAAAATCCTCACCCCCAAAATATATATATGTTTTCAAGTAAGTCTTTCTACCCTGTTTCACTGAAAGGATATAACAAATTATTAATTCTCCTAGCACCATATTTTCTCTTGATATATGAAAACATTTGTGCCAATCAAATACACATTTTATTTATCAACATTAGTCAACTTTTTCCACCACATATAAAACTAATATTACTGCTGCTTCTATCAATATGTTCACTAGTACTGCTAACGTAACTATTACAACTGATGATGTTATTACAACTACCACACCATAACTACCACCATAACCACCACAACTACCACTACCACTACACAAATAAAATTACAAAAACGTTATGTATCAATAAGAAAAATCAGCAGAAACCCAGATGAGGATTCGAACCCGCACACATTGACCTCCCAAGCACACACCCTAACCAACTCGACCACGACATGCTGCAAACAATGCAACTTGGGATTCAAATGAATCCTCATTTTCTTACTACCACCATTATCACTACCACTATTTCTGCTGCTGGTAGTCTACCAGAACAAGATGCCATTGTCCCTATGGTGCAGTTATAGCACATTCCACCCCCTGCACCTTCGATCGCGATTTCGTTTGGGTTCGAACCCTGAGCAGGGGAAAGTTGACTCGGTGCCAATCCTTATAGCCAGCAGTAGCTGAGAACCTGGTTGTAAACCCGTTGACCGGTCATGCTCCAGGGAGAACTAGTAGGGAAAGCTCTAAGCCTGCTCATATATAAACACTGTAATTACTACTGATAATAAAGCTAAATGAAGTGTTATATGAAGTACAAGCATATACATGGATCCTTTAGGGTAATTAGGATGCCACACTAACGAGCAAATTACCCTCCCTCATGAGACTATGAGCCTCAGTACCACCCACGCCAGGCTGGTTGACCACAAGGGCGGCATCAGTGGTGCCACATCACTCCTCCCGCCACTCTCTATAATTAGTGCATTGTGCCGCTGACAGCTTTATGTTTTCCCGTCGCCCGCACCTGGCAACACTGTCCTGTACTGTCACCCCCCTCCCCTCCCCTCCCTCCCCCTCCTTGTTCACTGTCCCTGGGCACTGTCCTGTCACCCCCTCCCTCCCCCCTCCTTGTTCACTGTCCCTGGGCACTGTCCTGTCACCCCCTCCCTCCCTCCCTTGTTTACTGTCCCTGGGCACTGTCCTGTCACCCCCTCCTTGTTCACTGTCCCTGGGCACTGTCCTGTCACCCCCTCCCTCCCTCCCTTGTTTACTGTCCCTGGGCACTGTCCTGTCACCCCCTCCCTCCCCCCTCCTTGTTCACTGTCCCTGGGCACTGTCCTGTCACCCCCTCCCTCCCCCCTCCTTGTTCACTGTCCCTGGGCACTGTCCTGTCACCCCCTCCCTTCCCCTTTGTTTACTGTCCCTGGGCACTGTCCTGTCACCCCCTCCCTCCCCCCTCCTTGTTCACTGTCCCTGGGCACTGTCCTGTCACCCCCTCCCTCCCTCCCTTGTTTACTGTCCCTGGGCACTGTCCTGTCACCCCCTCCCTCCCCCCTCCTTGTTCACTGTCCCTGGGCACTGTCCTGTCACCCCCTCCCTCCCTCCCTTGTTTACTGTCCCTGGGCACTGTCCTGTCACCCCCTCCCTCCCCCTCCTTGTTCACTGTCCCTGGGCACTGTCCTGTCACCCCCTCCCTCCCCCTCCTTGTTCACTGTCCCTGGGCACTGTCCTGTCACCCCCTCCCTCCCTCCCTTGTTTACTGTCCCTGGGCACTGTCCTGTCACCCCCTCCCTCCCCCCTCCTTGTTCACTGTCCCTGGGCACTGTCCTGTCACCCCCTCCCTCCCTCCCTTGTTTACTGTCCCTGGGCACTGTCCTGTCACCCCCTCCCTCCCCCCTCCTTGTTCACTGTCCCTGGGCACTGTCCTGTCACCCCCTCCCTCCCTCCCTTGTTTACTGTCCCTGGGCACTGTCCTGTCACCCCCTCCCTTCCCCTTTGTTTACTGTCCCTGGGCACTGTCCTGTCACCCCCTCCCTCCCTCCCTTGTTTACTGTCACTGGGTACTGTCCTGTGCTGTCACAGCCCCACCACCACCAACACTACCACTATCACCACCACCACCACGACCACCACCACCACCACCACCACCAACAACACTACCAACACCAACACTACCACCACCACCACCACCACCACCACCAACACTACCACCACCACCACTACCACCACCACCACCAACACTACCACCACCACCACCACCACCACCAACACTACCACCACCACCACTACCACCACCACCACCACCACCACCACCATATCACCCTCGGTGGTATTTTTAAACCTAGTTGTCAAGGTTGAGGGCGAGACGGTAGCGTCAACTTGAGTGCTCTAGCTGATACCTCACTCAAGTGCCACCTATGAATTCCTCCAGTTGATAAGTTCTTATAGTAGGGGGGAGGAGGAGGGGAGGTTACTGGTGGGGGTGTTGGAGGAGAGGCGGTTACTGGTGGGGGTGAAAGGAATGAGTGAGATGGTGAGGGAGGAGGTGTAGGAAGTTGTTGAAGGGAGTGAGGCATATGGAGTTACGGGGGGAGGAGGGGGAGGGGTGAGAGGGGGTGTTATGAGTTGGTAGGGGAAGTACTGTGAGGGGTGAGGGAGGGGTGATGAGTATGGTGTGGGTGTGGGGGGTGAGGAAGGAGGGAGTGACTGTGCTTGGTGGCTGTGAGGCTGAGTGAGGAATGAGTATGCTATGGGTGGGGGGGTGGGGGGTGAGGAATTAGAACAGGTGATAGAACTATTCGAGCAAGATGATGAGTGAGCTTAAGATTATGAGTGAAGTCAAGATAATGAGTGAGGTCAAGATTAGAAATGAGGTCGAGGCGATTGGTGGAGGCAGAAGTAGTCCTCTTGATTACATGACTAGTTTACGAAGTCTGGAAGGCTCCTATAACGTGAGAGTAGCAGGCTACTTGACCCGTGAGGGATTAGGTATGAGGGGATGAGGTGTGAGGGGATGAGGTGTGAGGGGATGAGGTGTGAGGGATGAGGTGTGAGGGATGAGGTGTGAGGGATGAGGTCTGCTCCTGCCACCAGGTTAAGCACCTCAATCTGACAGAAATCCCGAACATTTAAGAGAAGTTACTGGCAACGTCGGAAATAATGGTCACTATATGATGGTGGAAGTCGTTGTGGTAGTGATGGTATAGTTTGTGATGGTTGATGGTGTAGTAGTTGTGGTGGTGATGGTGTGGTTGCGGAGGTGATGATGTGGTGGTAGTAGTAGTGGTGGTGGTGGTGGATAACAAGAACTTTCAAACAAGAGATGCCATACCAATGATGATACTCTTTAACACACGTAGTTCTCTCTAGGGTGGAATATTGTTGCATAGAAGCAGCCTCATTCAAAGCTGGTGTAATCGCTGACCTTATGAGCGTGCAGAGAGATCCTTTACTGCAAGAATCCACTCATCAAAACATCTACATTTCAGGGACCTATTCAAATGATTTTATCTAAATTCCCTAGAGCGCAGGCGGGAGAGATACACAATAATCTACACCTGAAAAGCAAACCTGCTTTTCCAAACCTGCACACGGAAATAAAATCACATGAGACCAGGAGGCATGGCAGGATGTGCAGAATACCCCCGCTGAAGAGCAGAGGTGCAATAGATACGCTGAGAGAGAGAACTCTACCAACATCAGAGGCCCGAGACTATTCAACACCCTTCCACTACACATAAGGGGCATAATTGGCCGGCCTCTCACAGTGTTCAAGAAGAGAGCTCGGCAAACACCTTCAAATGATATCTGATCAACCAGGCCAAACAGGAGGCCTGGTCAAAGACCGGGCCGCGGGGGACGTTGATCCTCGGAACCATCACAAGGTAACCACAAGGCAGGCGGTGTATAGTAGTTATGGTAGTAATGGTGTAAGAGTTGTGGTGATGGTGAGTTAGCTGCGACGCTGATGGTGAAATCGGTGTGATGGTGATATTTATTGTGACGAGAAGATGGGCTAATTATTCTCAGAGACAGAGACAGAGACAGAGAGACAGACATAGAAACAGAGATATAAGTGCTCTATAGTCACTCTACATGTGGTCCAGCTCTACAGTCACTCTGGCCAAACAACCAGACACAAGAGCAACATAGAGTCAACATCTGAACGTGAGCTCTGTCCTTCTGTCAACATCACTGTCACCTGGCACCTGGACCCCAGGGCACAAATCTAGAAAACCGACAGCTAAAGCTGAGCAGAAATATATATACACGTTGCTTCGATTTCGGAAACTCGAACAGAGTGATATAGGGACAGATACAAGCGGATGAGCAGAGAGGACAGCAATTGACGGACCGGTAGACAGATTGACAGAGACGCGAGATGGTGGACGGACAGCCCTTTGGATGGACCGGAATACGGACAGAAAGACAGGCCGAAGAACCAACAGTGGGACAGAGAGAAGGACGGTGATGATGACAGCATAAAGCTTCATATGAGACGGGTGGGTCGCACAGACGGCTGATGGCTGTTCTCTCTGGCGATTGCCTGCACGATTCTATAAGAGGCAGAGAGGGACGGAGGGTGACCCTGGAGGGTGACCCTGGAGGCTGACCCCGAAGGGTGACCCCGAAGGATGACCCCAGAAGGCGGGAAGACCCACACATTCTCCTCCTTGCGGCCGTCCACGACCAAACGTTCCCAGTGTCCGGGCGACAGAAGAATCCGAAGATAAACTCCGACAAGCCTCAGTTCCAAGTTGATACATAAATGTTTTATAACTTTTAAAAATTCTGCATTCGTAAATAACTGAAAGGCCAGAACGTTTAACGCGGAGACAGCAGACGTTACGTTCAGTAGTAGTTCACAAGTATTCCACCGACCCAAGAACGACCAGTCGGGAACGAGGGGGGGGACACAGAAGCAGCAGACATTCCTCCCTCCCACCTGCCTCCCCCTGGAGGGAGGGGGAATGGCAGGGGTGAGAAGGAGGAGGGAGTGGGGAGGGGCGGGAAGGACACACACACCTTCGTTAGGCATACATCGCCTCATTGACTCTAATTGCATTATAACCCAACAGCGAAATTATCTGGCGCAGGGTCACCCGAAGTCCCTCCTCCCCTGTTAGCCCCCCCTAGAGGGGGAGAGGTGGGGGGTACGGGGAGAGGGGAGGGAAGGAGGGAGAGAAAGAGACAAGGAAGTTGAGATAAGGGAAAGACGGCAGGTTGGTAGGTAGGGAGAGAGAGCGAAGGAGGTATGGTGAGAGAAAATTAGGGAGAGGGGGAGGGGCGAAAGCAGGGGGATAGGGAGAGAAGGAAGGAGGGAATGAAGGGGGGAAGAGGGTGAGACAGAGAATGGGTTAAGGAGAGTGGAAAGA
>NC_091173.1:15406029-15428529 GCF_040958095.1 Procambarus clarkii
TTTACAAGAATGTAAACACTATGCTATGTATCCTCACAAACCCAATGTACCTTCTTGTATATAAATAAATAAATAAATAAATAAATAACCATGAGACCTGTACCGTGATGATGGTACATGAGCATGATAATGTGGGTGTACCTTTTAGATGGTACCACCATAATGGTACACGAGTATGGTACCATGTAAGTGTACCATGAGGACGGTATCACGATGATGGTACCGTGAGTATGGTACCATGTAAGTGTACCATGAGGACGGTATCACGATGATGGTACCGTGAGTATGGTACCATGTAGGTGTACCATGAGGACGGTACGATGAGACAGCAGCCGTGAGAATGTTCCCACTCCCTTTCAACAACAACAACAACAAAAAGTATGTCGTACGGTCATTAAATTCCCATCAAAATACAAATTAATTGCCTTACTGCCTAATTATCTACCCGCCAAACACACATCGAAACTACGACGTTGGTACAACGTTCGAACAAGTTTTAACACCTCCTAACCAGTTATAACAAGCAATATAGCAAGTTGTAACAACGTTCTAATACGTCATAAACACGTGAAGCTAAGATGTAACAACTTTATTACAAGTTGTAACAAGCGGAAAATAGAGACAGTTTCGGTTTGTGTTTCCAGGGTATTTGGCTAGCTCCCTCGTGACCCTCGTTGACCTCCAATGACCTTTTTTTTCCGATCGACAATCCGGTTCGAATCCTGAAAAGAAAGAGAACTGAATTAGACCACGTATGGGGGGGGGTGACTCACCTATACAAGACACACTGAGCAGCCCGTCCTCCAAAAATGGGGTGGTAAATGTAAGGAGGCAAATAAGTGCAATTATGTACTATTCGTAGCAGTTAGGAATTGTACTTATTTTCACTCAGTATTAAATCGTACTGTCAAATATATTGTGAATATTTGAGTTTACCCGAAAAACTGAATAGAAAACCACAACCTCACCTAACCGTCTTAGTTTTTGAAGATAATAATTTTATTACTTCTTAATTACAATTAGTACTTAACCTATAGCTATATTGATATTACAGTTTTATTAAACTAATAAAACAAAACTAAAATATATCAATAAATTGTAAAGTAACTCAGGATATTTTAAAATTTTGTATAAAATCTATATTATTTAATAAATCTGAAAACGAAATTCCTGATATTTAAAACTTGTGTATTGCTAATTGAAGTTGAAACCGTCATCCTAAAATTCTGAGTGTCTTAACAGAAAACGAGAAAAATTAAATCGGGGGAGGGAGTTGGGTCAATGTAACAGCCCCATAAGTGCAATTATGCACTGCTTATGACAGTAAGAAAGTGTACTTATTACACTTAGTATTAAATCGTACTGTCAATTCGGAGGATGGGTTGCACTGAGACACATGACACATATATACATACATACTCCTCTCCGTTACAGCGATAGTTTGATACTACCACTGAAATCAGATACAAAAGAGAACATACATAACAGTATACATGATTTATAGGCATTTAGGAATTAGAATTTCTTAAATTAGAAATTTAAGTAGAAATTAAATTTCCACTCCAAAAATCAAGAAAGTAAATTTAGCTAATAAAGAAAAAAAAGAGACGAATTTATCCATTAAGACTTAAATCCAGATTAAATGTACATCTATTTAAACTTTTCCCTAATACTGAACTTTCCTTCCTCTCCAAAAAAAAATTAAATCCGGCTCGAGATTAAAAAAATATGACCCAACAGGGATTAAATACACATACATATGACTTTTCTTCATATTCTTACCTCACATCAAAATTTCAGTTTGGAGATTTAACCCAAAAAATAAAAAGGGGGGATTTATATGTAACAGGAGGAAAAAAAAATATGAGAAAGGGAATATTTTTTTAGTTTTATTTTCCAGTTTTGATGTTGGCGGTAAAAACCAGCGGGTTTTCATTAGCAAATTTAGTAAACACAGTTCTCATTGGAGGGAAACTCCACACCCTCAACTGGTTTTTTTTTGTTATTCAATCATTTTATTCAAATTCAGCAAAATGTGTGGGTGTTATTCATGAGAGAGAGAGAGAGAGAGAGAGAGAGAGAGAGAGAGAGAGAGAGAGAGAAAGAGAGAAAATTTCATATTATCTTTGATAATGTGTTGGTGACAGGGGGGTGCGGACGAGCGAGGCTGCGGATAAGACAAAATCCAAACGTTCTGTGACAAGTAATTTGGTTGTTTAGTATTATAATGTGCTTATATCGAACAAGAAAAATTGACAAGTGTTGGCATTACAGTGCTGGTATGACATACTTTACTATGTCATATAATATACGTTATGACGGTATACTGTCGTACCCTGTTAAACGGACCTCCCTCTCTCTCTCTCTCTCTCTCTCTCTCTCTCTCTCTCTCTCTCTCTCTCTCTCTCTCTCTCTCTCTCTCTCTCTCTCTCTCTCTCTCTCTCTCTCTCTCTCTCTCACCCACACACAAAAGTTACCCAATGCGAGTAAAAATATTCAAAATTAATTTTCCTGACGACATTCCAATTCCACTCAAACAAACAGATGTCAAAAGCAGCTTTTGTTTGTATCATTGGTTGGAGTTTAAACCCGCGCGCGGGTTCAACACCTGTTAGTGAGAGCGACCTGTGTGTGTGTGTGTGTGTGTGTGTGTGTGTGTGTGTGTGTGTGTGTGTGTGTGTGTGTGTGTGTGTGTGTGTGTGTGTGTGTGTGTGTGTGTGTGTCTGTCATGCACAATGTTGTTGTTGTTACTGTTACTGTTGTTGGACCATCGTTAGCGATGTTGGTATTACCATTACACACCACAACACACCACTCAGCACACCACAACACACCACAACACACCACTCAGCACACCACAACATAGCAAGACAAGCACCTGCCCCCACCAAAGGACTAAATTGGCTAGTCTCTGGAGGTTTTCACCAAGCGGAGGCCTGGTGTGTGCGGGAGAGTAGGCAGGCAGGCAGGTGTGGGAGAGCAGGCAGGCAGGCAGGTGTGGGAGAGCAGGCAGGCAGGCAGGTGTGTGCCTCGGGTCTGGCTACACTTGAGTGGGGTCCCCACTCTCTGTATCCCGGACACTCACTTGTTTCACTTTGCACCAACGCGCGCACACCGTTAATCCCTTCATCCATTTATCCCGACGGATAAATCCCTTCATCCATTTATCCCGACGGATTTTATCCGTATTGCATCTTTTATGTGCATTGTTGCTCTCGCTTCGGGTGCTCGGCTAGAAATTGTTGCAATGTTGCTTTATTCTGGATTTATTAGTGAGAGAATTTGTTAGTCTAATGATTTATCAGTGTAAGAATGCATCAGTGTAGGGATTTAATAATGTAAGGATTTATCAGTGTAGGGATTAATCAGTGTAGGGATTAATCAGTGTAAGAATTTATCAGTGTAGGGATGTATTAATGAAAGGACTTATCAGTGTAAGGACGTATCGGTGTAAGGACTTATCAGAGTAAGGACTTACGAGAGTCAGGATTTACCAGTATAAGGAGTTACCAGTATAAGGAGTTACCAGTATAAGGAGTTACCAGTATAAGGAGTTACCAGTATAAGGAGTTACCAGTATAGGGAGTTACCAGTATAAGGAGTTACCAGTATAAGGAGTTACCAGTATAAGGAGTTACCAGTATAAGGAGTTACCAGTATAAGGAGTTACCAGTATAAGGAGTTACCGGTATAAGGAGTTACCAGTATAAGGAATGTTTGTTATGGCGCTGATCTCTCCAGGAAGAACCTTTACATAAAAGGGACATGAACAAGGTACTAAACATACCAACATATAACAGAAGACGACACAATGGGTAGAAAGTAGATAAGTTTAGATTCAGGAAAGACCTGGGTAAATACTGGTTAAAGAGTTCGGCTTGTTATGAAACAAATTACAGGGGGGGGGGTAACGTTACGAACGGGGGGATCGCAGGAGTGTTTCGAGCGAAGGCGAGACACATACACGAGTTTGGGTGGATATAAGTAGGAGTCCAATAGGCCTTCTGCAGATGTTTTGTTTAGTGTTAAGTTGGTAGAAGATGGGCGAGAGCTTACAGGTGTTCTTATTGATTGATTTGGACACTTGTATACGGATCGTGAGCTCCAGGTCGCTATTGATAGTAGTGGTGGTGGTGGTAGTGGTGGTAGTGGTAGTGGTGGTAGTGGTGGTGGTGGTAGTGGCAGTGGTGGTGGTGGTAGTGGTGGTGATAGTAGTGGTAGTGGTGGTAGTGGTAGTGGTGGTAGTAGTAGTGGTAGTGGTAGTGGTGGTAGTGGTGGTAGTGGTGGTGGTGGTGGTGGTAGTGGTAGTGGTGGTAGTGGTGGTGGTGGTAGTGGTGGTGGTGGTAGTGGTGGTGGTGGTGGTGGTAGTGGTAGTGGTGGTAGTGGTGGTGGTTGTAGTGGTGGTGGTGGTGGTAGTAGTGGTAGTGGTTGTGGTAGTGGTGGTAGTGGTGGTGGTTGTAGTGGTGGTGGTGGTGGTGGTAGTGGTAGTGGTAGTGGTAGTAGTGGTAGTGGTGGTAGTGGTAGTGGTGGTAGTGGTAGTGGTAGTGATGGTAGAAGCAGCAGTAGTGGTAGGTATAATCCAGGTGGTAGTCGAGGGAGGCCATCAACTTGCTGGCGTTGGTGCTGGACCAAATGATCCCCCACACAAAAATTAATGACTTATTTGCATCATTAATATCCAAGACTGTTTCTTAATTCCGTCATTATTCTTCATTATCGTTAGCTTAGCAGTGAGCGATCTGGATACGATGGAGGGAGGGAGGGAGGGGAAGATGGAATGGAGGAGGGAGGGAGGCAAACAGCTCACGTAGGTAGGTAGGAAGGAATGGAGAGAACGAAGGAGAGAAAAAGAGAAAAAGGGGAGACCACAACAGAAGACCAATTGAGGGTTGAAAATAGGTCAAAACGGGGGTAAAAGAGGGGGCAAAAGATGACCAAAAGAGGGCCACAAGAAGGCTACACTCGGGCCATCTCTTTCCTGTGGCCCCCAACTTTGGTCATTATGGAGAGGCAACGGTGTGGCCCCCACCTCCTAGACACAGTGTGGCCCCCGCCTCCTACACACAGTGTGGCCCCCCGCCTCCTAGACACAGTGTGGCCCCCGCCTCCTACACACAGTGTGGCCCCACCTCCTACACACAATGTGGCCCCCCGCCTCCTACTCACAGTGTGGCCCCACCTCCTACACACAGTGTGGCCCCCCGCCTCCTACACACAGTGTGGCCCCCCGCCTCCTACACACAGTGTGGCCCCCCGCCTCCTACACACAGTGTGGCCCAAAAAAAATATTCCTAGGCCTAGTATAGCACACATATGTACTATATTAGGCCTCATATAGCGTATATTAGGCCTAGGAAGGTTAGGTTAGGTTGTCTTTGCAACATAAGTAGAAAATTGTTTTCTGGTTTGTCCAAATTCAATAGTAACGATTTCTACTTTCTAATTCTGTTGTACGTCGGTATGTGTACTATGGTCCTCGTGGTTACTGTGAGTACTACCAATACAGGAGGCTAGGCTGTTCTAACACACACACCTCCACCACCTCACCCCCCAACACTGCCTCTCCACCACCTCACCCCCCAACACTGCCTCTCCACCACCTCACCCCCCAACACTGCCTCTCCACCACCTCACCCCCAACACTGCCTCTCCCCCACCTCACCCCCAACACTGTAGACCTGCTCACCCTCAAGGAATCTATCATTTTAGTGCCAAACGTTGCAGAGTTAATTGGTATGGTTATGATGGGGTATGATGAGTATGGTGGGGTATAATGAGTATGGTGGAGTATGGTACATGATGCAACACCCGACCCAAGCCTCCCCACCACTGGCAGCTGCCTGACAAGAGAGAGCAAGCTTAACTTACCTACCAGTCACAAAGCTTTGAGAGTGGTGAAGAAAGATTATATTACATGTATGGCTACACTGCTGATGGTAGTTTACTGTAAGTACACTCACCTAGGTATACCCGCGGGGAATGAGACTCGGCTCTTGGGCCCCGCCTCACAACCCTTAATCAACTGGTATATACGTAGGTTCTGGAGACTATTGAACACCTATAGTCTATATTTGAAGCTGTGAATGAAACCCGGAGGAAAGGAATTCGTGGGTGTAGCGAATGGGAATGTAGCAAGGGTTAATGGGAGTGTATGGGGGGGAGATAATGGTGGGAGTAAGGGGTGCTGGTGGTCTGTGTCCTGTGTCCTATTATTATGTGTTATGGCTGAGTCTTGTGACAATGTGAACTCTGGCATTATCCAGCAGCGTAGTTAAATAAATGATTTACTTCCTTCAACACGACACTTCTTCCGTGGACATTCATTTTTACCAAGAAACGTGTCGTTTCCAAGCCATTAGTGTGCACGCCACGCACTATATGGTGGGGACGTTAGCGTGCACGCCACGCACTATATGGTGGGGACGTTAGCGTGCACGCCACGCACTATATGGTGGGGACGTTAGCGTGCACGCCACGCACTATATGGTGGGGACGTTAGCGTGCACGCCACGCACTGTATGGTGGGGACGTTAGCGTGCACGCCACACACTATATGGTGGGGACATTAGCGTGCACGCCACGCACTATATGGTGGGGACGTTAGCGTGCACGCCACACACTATATGGTGGGGACATTAGCGTGCACGCCACGCACTATATGGTGGGGACGTTAGCGTGCACGCCACACGCCACATAATGGGAACATTAGCGTACACGCCACACACTACATGATTGAACATTAGCGTGCACGCCACACACTACATGATTGAACATTAGCGTGCACGCCACATAATGGAAACATTAGCGTGCACGCCACACACTAGCCGGCGGAAACTGCTAACAAACACACAAGAATCTGATCACTCTAGAGGATATTCTCCCCGCCCCCCCCCCCCCCCTCAACAAATAAACCACGCACGCGAAGCAAAAAAACCTGGACTCTCCTGGACTGCTTGACGCAAAATAAGACGCATTTAGCGTGGCTGGGGAGGGGGGGACACGGGGCGAGGGGTGGGGTGTGTGGGGGGGTGGTGGTGTGGAGGAGACATGTGTCCTCGTCTCTGACTTCCTCTCCAGAAATGAGAGCACAGTTCTCCAAGAGGCTGGAGTGTAGAGTTTACATAAACATTTATGTCTCTCTTGTTGAAGCTGCCACCCCCGTCCCCCCCCCCCCTGTGGCTGGGGGGGGAGAGTGGGGGTGCGTGGTGGAGGTAGCGTGAGGGAGAGGTAGCGTGAGGGAGAGGTAGAGTGAGGGAGGGGGGGGGAAGTGTGGATATGGTGGAGGTCTTTCACACCTTGTTTAGTGAGGAAAAAAATACTGTGTTTACGCCTCTTGCCTCCGCCCCCTCCGTGTGACCTACCACGCTACCTGACCATTACCCCCTTGGGCAGGTTGGGGAAGGAGGATGGGAGGGCAGGTAGGGGAGGCTTAGATCCCTTGGGGAGGTTGTTTAAGGTTTGCTACTTGGAACAAAAAGTTCCAAGTAGCACGGGCTATGGTGAGCCCGTAGTACTAATCAAGTATTATATATATAGGCCTTGGCTACTCCCGTCCACTCCCCATGACAAACTGACGGCTATTACAGACAGAATCAGTTGTGCCGTCTCTGTTTTTGATAGCGTCCGTCCTCTGTGGTGGTGGTGGTGGCCCTGTCTCCGTTTTCGCTCGTCCTCCCCTAATGCGCTCTGCTTTGACAGGGGTAAATGTGTCAAATGGCGGCCAAAAAACGATTTTGAATTAGATGAGTGGCGGGGGCGTTTATAGCATTATCTGTCCCCGCTCCTCTCCCCTCCAGCGGAGGTGGGAATTAGATTTAGTTCGTTGAGCAAAATTGTCAATGGATTAAACCTTTAAAATCTGGTTTAGTAATCATCCGTTGATGTTGCGTCTGCTGTTGATGTGTCTGCTGTTGATGTGTCTGCTGTTGATGTGTCTGCTGTTGATGTGTCTGCTGTTGATGTGTCTGCTGTTGATGTGTCTGCTGTTGATGTGTCTGCTGTTGATGTGTCTGCTGTTGATGTGTCTGCTGTTGATGTGTCTGCTGTTGTTTTCGTTACTGTGAGCCTGCTCATCCTTCTCTTGCGTCTGCTAGAGCAGCAGACTGTTTTTAACAGCTCACGGACGCTGAAAAACACTGTTGGACTCTAACGTCCGGGGGTCAGATTCACGAAGCAGTTACGCAAGCACTGACGAACCTGTACATCTTTTCTCAATCTTTGGCGGCTTCGTTTGCAATTGTTAAACAGTTAATGAGCTCCGAAGCACCAGGAGGCTGTTTATAACAATAACAACAATTGATTAGCAAGTTTTCATGCTGGTAAACTGTTAAATAAATGTAATCAAAGCCGTCAAAGATTGAGGAAAGATGTACACGTTCGTAAGTGCTTTCGTGAATCTGGTCCCAAGATGTAAATCTGCGCAGATCGACGGATCCGCGAATCCAAATGTTGGCAATCCGTACGTGGCCGTCTCGGCAGTGACAACAGCAGCAGCAGCGCCAGCAGTAAATGCAGCAGCAGCAGCAGCAGCACCACCAGCAGTAAATGCAGCAGCAGCAGCACCAGCAGTAAATGCAGCAGCAGCAGCAGCACCAGCAGTAAATGCAGCAGCAGCAGCAGCACCACCAGCAGTAAATGCAGCAGCAGCAACAGCAGCACCAGCAGTAAATGCAGCAGCAGCAGCACCTCGTTCGTGAAACTGGATCCAGAAGACGGATCGGCGGAGGCTCTTTGCACCTGGCCGTTCGCACACAGGAGAGGAACCCACTTTGCATAAGTAGGGATTATCATCCAGGTAGTGAATACGAGAACCCAATTAACAGGGGAACCATCGCGGAGCGAAGTGGAGGAAGGAAGGAGAATTCTGGCGGTCTGAAAAGGATTAAATAATGTTTACCGCTATTTGAAGACCTAAAAAAAAAGGATATCAACATGCCTATATCGTGTTATTTTTTACGTTTTTTTCTCGTGATCTTCACCCTCTTGCTATCGTCAAGCACCTGAGAGTGTGTGTGTGCAGATATCACAAAAAATGTCTGATTAGCAGTTATTTAAATATCTAAGGCGATTATTTAAGGATGATGCGAGATAAGACTTAACCACGTGATCTTACTAGAGATAATTCCTATTTAAGAATTAAACAGTTTTTGGTGGCGAGGCGGTAACACACTAGCCACGCGTCCACGCCAGCGATTTGGTTAGGGTTCGAGCCCCCTCACTTGCCAACCATCGACCAAATAAACATCGCGTGCTGGTGGTGATGTAACCAAAGAACAATGGCGTCACCATTCATGCCTAAACATCACATACATGTTCCATGTTGCCGACTCGCATGTAAACACTGAAAGTTATGGCAATTTAGAGTCAGGTGTGACGAGATATCAGGGTAAGAAGGGGAGCCAGATGTGTGGGCAAGAGAGGGGGGAGCCAGGTGTGAGGGCCAGAGAGCACAGCGAGGTGCGAGAGGGCAAGAGGGGGGATTTCAGGAAACGAAGGGATTAGCGAATAGGGAAGGGAAGAAGGGGATTAAGAGAGGGGCAATAGACAAGAGGTAATAAGCGCAGCAAGACGGAAACATGCAATAACAATTACTTAGCAGCCAGAGAGATAAACTGATATCTTGAGAGAGAGAGAGAGAGAGAGAGAGAGAGAGAGAGAGAGAGAGAGAGAGAGAGAGAGAGAGAGAGAGAGAGAGAGAGAGGAGAGAGAGAGAGAGAGAGAGAGAGAGAGAGAGAGAGAGAGAGAGAGAGAGAGAGAGAGAGAGAGAGAGAGAGAGAGAGAGAGAGACAGAGAGAGAGAGAGAGAGAGAGAGAGTATCTTACGCGCTTGTCTGAAGGTCTTTCAATCCTCTTAATGTTTACAAGAGTCCGTCCAGCCCAGGTGAGCACCTGAGAGTCGCATCTCCCGCCACCTTCGTCGTCAATAACCGCCTTTACTTGCTTCTGGAGGAAGGATCAATTTTCCCAGAGTCAATCCACCCCTGCGGCACTTTATTCCCCCCCATCTTACCTGCCTTGAAGCGCCCCCTCACCCCCCTCCGCCCCTCACCCAATCGGACTTTTGTGGCCCAATAATGCTTTTTTTCTATTGGTTGAGGGTACTCCAAATACTCCTGTGTTGCGAACCAATTAACTTGGCTCCTGACGAGCGAATTGGTCACTTGGGTCGTTAATCAGGTACCTTCTTCGTAGCGCTTTCATCATCAGCTTTCAGAACCTAATTTCAGGTTAATAGTAGTTTGTTATGACTACATAGAGGTAAGCGAGAATCTGTAACTGATACGGTAATTGGGGAAAAAATAATGATAACAAGTTTCTTTGAGAATGGAGATGAGAGGAATTAGCAACAGAGACAATATAAAAATACTCAAATAATCAGGGAAAAGAGAGTGGGGCGGCAAGCAGAGAGGAAACTGGTGCAGACAGACAAGTAGATGCAGAGAAAGGCAGATAGATATATAGATACAGACAGAAGGAAGAAGACAAACACACACACACACACACACATACACACACACACACACACACACACACACACACACACACACACACACACACACACACACACACACACACACATGATAGAACTTTGTAGGCTCAGGAATCTGTACACCAGTTGATTGACAGTCGAGAGGCGGGCCGAAAGAGCCAGAACTCAACCCCCCGCAAGCACAACTAGGTGATACAGGAGGCAGAGAGAACTGAGATCACTACGAACCTGTCTACACAAGCCCAAATCAAACAGATATCATCAGCGGCATATTAAAGTCGACCAACCTAAAAACTGCCTAAAGAACTCCGAGTAAACAATCCTTCCAGATTGTCCACATATGTCAGACCAATCCTGGAGTATGCAGCTCCAAAGTGGAGTATATATCTAGTTAAATATAAGATATTCAGGGACTAGGCTATAAGCCTAGCCTAGTAGGATACAAAATATTGCTTCCAAATACAGTATTTGGATACAAAATATTGCTTCCAAATACTGCAGAAAATCGCGTCATTATTTGTTATATTTAAACTTTCGCTCGCTCGTCTGATATCAGGTAAATAACACTTCCTCAAGTACAAGAGAAGTAGTCTCCATGGCCTGGTAAAATACGTATCATAGTTCCTACGTGACAAAATATTGCTTCCTAGACCTTAAAATATCGCTCGGCCGTCTACCGCAAACAAAATATTTCTGCCGAGCCTACAAAATATCACTTGCTCGTCTACGACAGAAAATATCGCCATTGTAAACATTGCAGGACCCTTACTGCTGCCTCCACGTGACCGGGACGCAACCCACACAGCCACGGAGTGTCGCAGGCTGCTCCTTACGGCGCCCAGCACCAGAGGTCAAGTCTCAGCCTGTCAGGTGGGGATAGTTAAGGTACCTTCTTATGACCACCTGGCTAATGCGAATTTAAGTGCTAAATTTTACTCTGACTCTGACTCTTTCTCTCCCTCTCTCTCTCTCTATTATTTTTGTATCTCCTTCTTCGCAAAGATTCTTCTTCCCCCCCTCATGCTAAATATTTATTTCTACCTTTGATATACACACACAGCGCCTGGGATTCGCAGTCCACGCACCCGGGCTCGATCACCGGCCGAAGCAGAAACAAACGGGCAGTTTCTTTTATTTGATGCCTCTGTTCACCTAGCAGTAAATTGGTGTCTGACAGTGATACAGTTCCTGCGCTCTTCATCGTGTGTGTGTGTACGTGTGTGTGTGTGTGTGTGTGTGTGTGTGTGTGTGTGTGTGTGTGTGTGTGTGTGTGAGAGAGAGAGAGAGAGAGAGAGAGAGAGAGAGAGAGAGAGAGAGAGAGAGAGAGAGAGAGAGAGAGAGAGAGAGAGAGAGAGAGAGAGAGAGAGAGAGAGAGAGAGAGATGAAGTAAATATGATAAAAGAACAACAGATCGAGAGTCTGCACACGAGACAACCAACGGACACAAAAGCGGGGTCCAAGAGCTAAGACCTCCATCCTGCGGGCACAAGCAGTACTCATCACACTCCTGATACACTAGCCACGAGCCCACCACTAGTGAACATTTGTCAATAACATACTATACAACAACAAGCTATAAGCGAACACCACGCCCTAACCTAACCTTACGTACAAATTCGCCAGAAGAGAGTGCTATACTACTCTAACCCAAAAGGTGTTACTGGAGGATCACCTTGTGTTACTGGAGCACCTCTCCAGTAACAAGGAGAACACCTCCTGTTACTGGAGGAACAAGGAGAGGCCATATTGGATGTGCAATAATGTAGCCATTCCTACTAGCCATATTAACTCCCTAGGTAAACACTGGCGTGGCCATATTGGACACTTATTTGAGGGACAGACGCGACTATTATGGAAACACGGATGCGGCCATATTGAAGACACAATGGAGCGCAATATTCACGAAACAGAGACTTGGGATTAATTAATGAGAGAAAGAAATATGTTTCTGCCATGCTGCAGGGACATAGGCTCTGCCATACTGGAAACAAATAACATTTATTGCAGAAATATATCGTCTCAGCCATATTGTAGGAACATAACCTCGGAATATAGACGGGACCATATTGTGGAAAAACATACGCTCGGGCTATATTGGAGAATATAGTCAAAGGGTACATTGCGAAATCAGAGGCGAGGATATATTGTCGAAATATGTTCTCAGCCATTTTGGATGAACATATAATGGGATTATATTGAAAGAACACAAACTAGGTCACACAGGAGAATCACAGGATTGGCTATAATGAAACTACACAGGCAAGGATTTGTTCTGCAAACAAAATTTCGTCGATATTGGAGAGTGGGGGCGGCCATTTTGGAACGGACTAGTCACAGCCATCGTGCCCTGCCAATCAGTGTAACTTGGAAGCAACTCGGGGACATCACCCCTAAAAGCACTAAGCTTAATTCAAATCTTAAACAAATCATCCCTCTCCTGACCTCGGGAAATTGCTAAACTTTCCGACCAAAATGCCCACCAAGCGGCCATATTGGTTTCAAGAAGAGAAACCTGAGCGGCATAACGGCGCCTGAAGGTCATAATGGGTGGGCTACAGCCAAAACTTTCAGGTGAAATTTGAGTAATTGAAAATTTGCCCGTGGTTGATTGAACCGATATTGCGTTCACAAATTGAAGTGAACTGTGGAGGATTATATATATATATATATATATATATATATATATATATATATATATATATATATATATATATATATATATATATATATATATATATATATATATATATATACATATTTATATTTATATATGCAAAAGCGAACAAGCTTGAATGGTCCCCAAGCATATATGCAACTGAAAACTCCACACCCCAGAAGTGACTCGAACCCAGACAGCCAGGGGCTCTATGCAACTGGCGTATCTGGTACCTTAACCACTTGACCAACCGTGACCGTACAAAAGACGATGGTAGCCGAAGCTATTTCCCCCACCGTCCCGACGGCACTTTGTGGTGAGCTTGGGGGGTAGTTATTTCATAAAATCACCTCACTTTGTGGGGCCACGTGAGCAACATGTATGCAAATATATGCAAAAACATGGTAAATTTATCTTTGAGAATGTAAGGAGTGACCTTTCGAAACGCATCCCTAGGCGTCAGACCAAAAATAAAAGTGTGAAAATGAACTTTGGAGAGTTAATATTTTCATCTTCCCCCGACAGTGAAGAAAAACATAAGAAACATTGAAAAGATTCGTGTTAGAACCATTAATCATACCCTTTCGGTCATATTCAATAACATATGTTTGCAAAAAAAGACTGCTACCCAAATATACTATTATATGTACAAGACGCCTTAATCCACTTGACCATCACGACCGGACATAATGAGGTGATAGCCGAGGCTATTTGAACCACCCCACCGCCGGCACTCGGATAGTAATCTTGGGCATAGCATTTTACCAAATCACCTCATTCTTTGGGGCACACGTGAGGAACACAAATGCGAACAAGCCTGAATGGTCCCCAGGACAATATGCAACTGAAAACTCACACCCCAGAAGTGACTCGAACCCATACTCCCAGGAGCAACGCAACTGGTATGTACAAGACGCCTTAATCCACTTGACCATCACGACCGGACATAATGAGGTGATAGCCTAAGCTATTTGAACCACCCCACCGCCGGCACTCGGATAGTAATCTTGGGCATAGCATTTTACCAAATCACCTCATTCTTTGGGGCACACGTGAGGAACACAAATGCGAACAAGCCTGAATGGTCCCCAGGACAATATGCAACTGAAAACTCACACCCCAGAAGTGACTCGAACCCATACTCCCAGGAGCAACGCAACTGGTATGTACAAGATGCCTTAATCCACTTGACCATCACGACCGGACATAATGAGGTGATAGCCGAGGCTATTTGAACCACCCCACCGCCGGCACTCGGATAGTAATCTTGGGCATAGCATTTTACCAAATCACCTATGTATGAGGTGATTTGGTAAAATGCTATGCCCAAGATTACTATCCGAGTGCCGGCGGTGGGGTGGTTCAAATAGCCTCGGCTATCACCTCATTATGTCCGGTCGTGATACTATTATATATATATATATATATATATATATATATATATATATATATATATATATATATATATATATATATATATATATATATATTGTCCGGAGAGGATTGACTACGCGTCAATCCTTAACTGTAGCCTCTGTTTACCCAACAGTAAAATGGGTACCTAGTTGTTAAACGACTTGGCGGGTCGAATTGCGGGTGTCAGCCACGGAGGACCTTCGATATAGCCAGGTACTACTGTAACTGAAGATATAATGAAACACTTCACACTGTAGGGACGGCAGGCAGCTGAGGTCTTCGTGTTAGGGGTCTGGATAACCTATCCACCAGCTCCATCCTCTGTTGTATAGGATCTATCCACCAGCCCCCATCATTTAGGATAAATGAGGTTTTCTTAAACCAGGGGAGAATGGGAGCCAAACAAGGGGGGGGGGAGGGATATGGGACTGGTGCTCTGAACACTTTAACAGAAAAGTTGTTAGGTTAGAATTAACATCACCGTTATCAACACGGAATGAGGCAGAGGCCGTTAGTCAATCACCATCAGTTAGCCAATCACCACCAGTCAGCCAATCACCATCAGTCAACCAATCACCTCGATTCCCTGTTTTGATACCATAAAAAAACTACACTAGAAATCTCACTAACAACAATCAGCTTGTATATTTGTAATCTGTCGTTTCTCTGTAAACCTGATTCCAATGTACATATAGCTTTCTTCCCGCCGCGAGAGAACCATCGTAGCAGAACGAGAGATCGAACCAGGGTCCTAGAGACGCCGCCCAATGCCACCACAGGCTGGAGGACATGACCCAAAATGCCCACAAATCGTGGGGACCAGGTGTAAGCCTCCCCCCCCCCCCCACACCATCGCCCCATCAATGGGGCAACCGTGACAGGGCTGACGCCCCTTACGAGAAGCCGGCCGACGAGCAGAGAGCATTCCAATCGTACATATAGCTTTCTTCCCGCCGCGAGAGAACCATCGTAGCAGAACGAGAGATCGAACCAGGGTCCTAGTTAAACCCCCCAAACTGTTAGATCTGCTCTATTCCTATCACCATGTCAAGTCAACCCAAGATATGTACATCTTTTGACATCATTCAGCAACCCGGTAGGACTAGTGATGATGTTGCTGATGCTATGTTGATGATTTTGAGAGTTGGGCGAAGAATAGGGGGGGGGTGGGGGTATGGGGGGGGCATATTGGGTAATCCATTGGGGGGAATTGTAATCGTAAAAAGGTTAATTAGAACTGCTCGAATAAGCGCTCTATGCAACCAACGAGAGAGAGAGAGGTAGATCTAGAGTAGAGACAGAGTAGAGAGAGGTAGATGGGGGAGAGGTAGATCTAACGGCTAAGAGCAACGTAGGGACATTTACTCGTTGTCAAAAGGGGGCATACGGAAGTAATATATTATATCAATAGGGTGTAAATGGCTGTAAGTCAGGTGAACGTTCCCCATTCACATAAATTGGAAGAAGGTCACCCCACACCTTCATGAAGGGAAAGGACGTAAATGAACCAATTCTTTAAATGACCTTATGTAAACCTAATGAGTCCTAATGGGGGGAAAATTGGTGTAGACTAACAAATTCCCCTAGAGACCATTTTTTGCCGGTAACTCTAGTAAATATGGAGGTTAATCTATTAATGTAAACTTTGTTTGAGTAGGTGGCGGCGGGAAGAATGGACGGAGGTAAACCTATGAGGCCACAGGCGTAGGTATACCTAGTCTACAGGAGGAATGGGTGTTAGGGTGAACCCATCCCCCACGGGGGAGTGGAGGCTGGTGAAGCATCGGTCTTCAGAAGAGAGAGATGCAAATAGGTTCCACACACCCCCCCCTCCCCCACCCACCAGTGCCTCGGGGGAAATAGATGCAAATGGGGGGACCCTCATGCCTCGGGGGAAATGGATGCAAGTAGTGTCCTGTACCTGTGGGGGAATTTGATATTACTCCTGAGGGGCCGCGATGGGGGGGGTGGGGGATGAAGGGAGAGTGATGGGGGGATGGGAGGGGTTGAGGTAGCTCAGGGGTGGGTGATGGGAAGGGTGACGGAACGGGTGATAAGGGGTAATAAGGGTGGAAAAGGAAGGGGGGTGTGAATAGAAATATCTGGAGGAAATGGCTTTGAATGTCAATCGTAAGTCCCTGGGTTCGAATTCTGGTTGGAGCAGAAACCACTTGGCAGTGTTTCCTTTCACCTCATGCACCTGTTGGCGTAGCAGTAAACAGGCACATGGGTGTTAGTTTTACACACACACACACACACACACACACACACACACACACACACACACACACACACACACACACACACACACACACACACACACACAATCACACACACAATCACACACACACACACACACACACACACACACACACACACACACACACACACACACACACACACACACACACACACACACACACACACAATCACAAAATACATACACTCACTCGCCCCGTGACAAGAATCTGCAGAGGATTAACTGGGAACCAATCCATAATTGTTCGCCCCACTTCACACAGCAGTAACTGGAGACCTGTCAATAAAACAGATTGGCGAGTCGTGTTCCAGGGGAAAACTAGTAAGGAAAGGCTTATACCATGAGCTATAGGAGCCCATGAGCAGTAGGGAGCCGGTCGGCCGAGCGGACAGCACGCTGGACTTGTGATCCTGTGGTCCTGGGTTCGATCCCAGGCGCCGGCGAGAAACAATGGGCAGAGTTTCTTTCACCCTATGCCCCTGTTACCTAGCAGTAAAATAGGTACCTGGGTGTTAGTCAGCTGTCACGGGCTGCTTCCTGGGGGTGGAGGCCTGGTCGAGGACCGGGCCGCGGGAACACTAAAAAAAAAAGCCCCGAAATCATCTCAAGATAACCTCAAGATAGGAAGGGAAAGCTCTGAGCCTCATAGCTAAGTCAGAGGGCGACTTCTCTAATCGTCAAATCACAATCCAAGATCGCGGGGGTTCGATCCCTACGGCAGGACGCAAGCAATTGAGCAACGTTTCCTTTCACCTGATG
Organism: Procambarus clarkii; assembly: GCF_040958095.1. NCBI lineage: Eukaryota > Metazoa > Arthropoda > Malacostraca > Decapoda > Cambaridae > Procambarus > Procambarus clarkii. The sequence goes on from NC_091173.1 coordinate 15,423,609, forward strand.
CCTCTGCTCACCTGGCAGGAAATAGGTACCTGGGAGTTAGACAGCAGTTACGGGATGTAGCGTACCAACCCATACAACCCACTTAACCCACCAGGGCCGATGTTCATTAACCCGAAGAAACGTTAATATTGTGGCGTTTTTAATTCAACTTTACCACCGGAATTTTCACGCAATTCCAGAAAAAAAAAATCGAATTATCCGTTAATTAAAAAAAAATTGTAAACCGAACAATTAGTTGGTCAAAACTACACAGAAAAGTTCCGTTTCGTTCCTCTAATTACCAAGTGTTTTAAATTCGAATTAACGAAGATGGCCAACCGCCGCCGTCATTACCAGCACTTCTTTAATCCAAATACTTCTCCTTGGACAACCAAAGTTGAAATTGTCGAAACACCATAAAAACAATATTGCCAAAATTCCTAATTAACCGAGTTCGGTTTTATGGGAGATTAGGAATGTGATATTTAGGTGTGTGTGTGTGTGTGTGTGTGTGTGTGTGTGTGTGTGTGTGTGTGTGTGTGTGTGTGTGTGTGTGTGTGTGTGTGTGTGTGTTTGTGTATGTGTACTCACCTATTTGTGTTTGCGGAGGTTGAGCTTTGGCTCTTTGGTTCCGTGTGTGTGTGTGTGTTTGCGTGTAATATATATGGTAGATATGACAGAGAAATTAGATCGATAGTAAATACATTAGTCTGAACAATCCCTCACAGGTGGGGTTCAAGAGCTGAAGCCTTCAGGCGCAAATAGGTGAACAAACACTCCCACCCACACACATCAAAAGAATAACATCTGCGGCGTATGCAAGGCTGGTTAACATCAGAACTGCCTTCAGGAACCTGTGCAAGGAATCATTCAGAACCTTGTATACTACATATGTAAGACCAATCCTGGAGTATGCGGCCCCAGCATGGAGCCCGTACCTTGTCAAGCACAAGACGAAGCTGGAAAAGGTTCAGAGGTATGCCACTAGGCTAGTCCCAGAACTAAGAGGCATGAGTTACGAGGAAAGGCTGCGTAAAATGCACCTCACGACACTGGAAGACAGAGGAGTAAGGGTAGACATGATCACTACCTACAAAATACTCAGAGGAATTGACAGGGGTAGATAAAGATAAACTGTTTAACACAGGTGGAACGCTAACAAGGGGACACAGGTGAAAACTGAGTACCCACATGAGCCAGAGACGTTAGAAAGAACATTTTCAGTGTCAGAGTAGTTAACAGATGGAATGCACTAGGCAGTGATGTGGTGGAGGCTGACTTCATACACAGTTTCAAATGTAGATATGATAGAGCCCAGTAGGCTCAGGAATCTGTACACCAGTTGATTGACGGTTGAGAGGCGGGACCAAAGAGCCAGAGCTCAATCCCCGCAAGCACAATTAGGTGAGTACACCCTCATCTCTCGTAACAACACTATGAATCACCAGCATCCGAATACCAAAAAGACAGAAATCATTAAAATTCAAATTAGCGAAGTCAGCAACCATCAAAACTCCGATTAATCGAAGTCACAACAACCGGACGGATATACGAAATAATTAACCGACATCCCAACAGAACGAGATGCGGATAAAAAAAAAGTTATGAGTATCTTTATCAACTGTCACAAAGTTTATTAAAATATGATTAAAATATGAAATGAATTATCTGATCCATTATGATAAGTGAATTTAAGTCTGGGTAGGATTATTGAGTTAAACCGTTCCATAATTATGGAAGTGAGAGAGGGAAGAGAGGGAAGGGAGAGAGGGGTGAGGGGGTGAGGGAAGGTGAGGAAGAGAGAGAGAGAGAGACTGAGAGTGAAGCGAGGGAGTGAGAAGATGAGGGAGAAGGTGAGAGGGTGAGTGCAAGATGAGGGATTTATAGGGGGGGTGAGGGGAAGGTATAGTAGTGAGAGTGAGGGCTGGTGAGAGAGAGCTATGAGGGTGAGGTGGATGAAGAAGAGAGTGAATGAGGGGTAGGGAAAGAGTAATGGAAGAATAGTTGAAGAGGAAGGGGTTGAGGTAGAGAAAGAGAAACAAGGAGAGAGAGAGAGAAAGAGAAAGAGAGAGAGAGAGAGAGAGAGAGAGAGAGAGAGAGAGAGAGAGAGAGAGAGAGAGAGAGAGAGAGAGAGAGAGAGAGAGAGAGAGAGAGAGAGAGAGAGAGAGAGAGAGAGAGAGAGAGAGAGAGAGAAAATGAGATAGATAAGAGAAACAATGAGAAAGAAAGAGAGGGAAGCCATCCAGGAAGACAACAAGGAGGGAACTTGGTCATGTAAGAAAAATAGAACGTAAGGAAATGAAGTGGAAAGGAAGACTGAGGAGGGGGGGAGGGGGAGTTTTTGAGAAGAGAGGGGAAGAGCTGTAGGGGAAGGGGGTAGGGGAAGAGGGGAGAGGGGGTAGGGGGTTCAAGCAACAGGGTGTAGGGTGCAGGAGACATACAAGAGTATTAGGGAGAAGTGTGAGGATTAGAAGAATCTCAAAGTGAGGGGGGAAGAGTGTGCGTGTCTCTGGCTGTGAGGGGAAAGGTGAGTAGGAGTGTGAGGGGAAGGTGCGTCAGAATGTGAGGGGAAAATGCTTCATGATGCCAAAGCTGTGAGAGGATTGGGTAGCGTCTTGACTTCTCTACACATGAGACGAAAGTGCTCTCTAGGTTGAAAATGAGTGGGGGGGGGGGGGGGGGGATGGTGTGTATGTAGGTGAAAGTGAGGGGAGAGTGAAGTGGGGAATGTGGCAGGGAGGAGAGGACCAACACGGGTGCATGAATGTGTAACTGTGTGTGTGTGTGTGTGTGTGTGTGTGTGTGTGTGTGTGTGTGTGTGTGTGTGTGTGTGTGTGTGTGTGTGTGTGTGTGTGTGTGTGTGTGTGTGTGTGTGTGTGTGTGTGTGTGTGTGTGTGTGTGTGTGTGTGTGTGTGTGTGTGCATGCATGTGCGTGCGTGTGCGTGCATTAGTGTGCGCGATGCCCAGCTCAGAAACAACAAACAGGAACAAACAAAAGCCCGGGTCAACCTCATTTCTTTGCTTATTTGCTAAAAACTAATGATATTTGTTTGGGCGCTCTCTGCTACCAGTGACTGGAGACTCTTCTACCAGTGACTGGAGACTCCTCTACCAGTGACTGGAGACTCTTCTACCGGTGACTGGCGCCTTCTCTACCAGTGACTGGAGACTCTTCTACCAGTGACTGGAGACTCTTCTACCAGTGACTGGAGACTCTTCTACCGGTGACTGGCGCCTTCTCTACCAGTGACTGGAGACTCTTCTACCAGTGACTGGAGACTCCTCTACCAGAGACTGTGGGGTTTTATTGGTTTCTTTACTATAAGTAATTGAAGACTTTATAAGTGGTGACTGGGCACCTAGTCTACCGGTAACTAGGGGCGTCAACTGGCGAATTTCCAAGACTGGTAACCTGAGACTTGATAACCGGGAACTCGTGGGCAGGACTTTCTAAGATAAGGCCATAGACCTATAGCAAATTGTACCGGAAACCGAGTCCCGTAATTATCGGAAACTAACCCACTTAACAACCGGAAGCTGATCCACTTGGTTATGGAAACAGGAGCCACTTTACAACCGGAAGCGGACCACTTGAGTACCGGAAGCGGACCACTTGAGTACCGGAAGCGGACCACTTGAGTACCGGAAGCGGACCACTTGAGTACCGGAAACGGACCACTTGAGTACCGGAAACGGACCACTTGAGTACCGGAAGCGGACCACTTGAGTACCGGAAACGGACCACTTGAGTACCGGAAACGGACCACTTCAGTACCGGAAACGGACCACTTGAGTACCGGAAACGGACCACTTGAGTACCGGAAACGGACCACTTGAGTACCGGAAACGGACCACTTGAGTACCGACAAGTGAGGGATGTAGAGTAGGCGTATTGCGTGGCCACACCTGGACCCTTCTCTACCTCTTCTTCCTCCTCCTCCTCCTTCCCTTTTGTCATCCTACTCTTCGCCCTTCTTCTCCTCCTCCTTCTCCTCCTTCTCCTCTTCCTCCTCCTCCTCCTCCTCCTCCTCCCCCACACAGGCTCGGCGGCAGAAGAGCACTTTCTCCCCTTTGTTGTCTCGGGAGGAAGAAAGTCGTATCCAGCGAGGCAGAGCGACAAGATGAAAAAATAAAAGAAGAGGAAATAGAGTCGAACATATGAGTTGGGGTCGGTCAGCTGCGGACCACTGGACCACTGGGACCCTGGGCCACTGGGACGCTGGACCACTGGACCACTGGGACCCTGAACCACTGGGACGCTGGACCACTGGACCACTGGGACCCTGAACCAATGATATGCTGGGCCACTAAGACGTTGGACCAGGGAAAGTGTATTAGCAAAAAGAGGGTGTGTGTGTGGGGGGGGGGACAAGTAGGTGGGTGGAGGTGAAGGATGAGTGCCAGATGGGTGCTTGAATGTACAGACCAATGAATGAATGGGTGAAAAGCTACAAGTGTGGGTAAACTGGGGAGAAAGTTGGGTGCCAAGATGGCTGGGTGGGCGGGTGGGCGGGTGGGTGGCTGGGTGGGCGGGTGGGTGGCTGGGTGGGCGGCTGGGCGGGTTAGTGAGCCACCCACTCGACAACTCAAGGCGGTAATGCACTTAACCGTTCAAGGCGCTGTGAGAAGCCTGCTGGAGTTGGGGTCACGGTTGGCGGGGGGAGGGGGAGATGGGGGAGGTAGGGAATGGAGAGTGGGAGGGAGGGAGGGGATGGAGGGAGAGGGGGAAGAGAGAGGGAGAGGAGCAGAGTGAGGGCAATAGGGAGAGTGGTGGACGGGGGAGAACATTCAAGAACTAGATAAGTTAGTTTCCTCTCACTTATAATGCATGCCGGATCTTCACTCTATGTAAATTTAATCCCATGTATATTTTACCCGGTTCAAATTTCATCCCATGTATATTTTACCCCATGTATATTTTATCCATGCATAGTTTCCGGGA
>NC_091173.1:15433529-15448529 GCF_040958095.1 Procambarus clarkii
GTGGTGTGACGGTGGTACTTGTACTCCAGTGGTGTGACGGTGGCACTTGTACTCCAGCGCTGTGACGGTGGCACTTGTACTCCAGCAGTGTGACGGTGGTACTTGTACTCCAGCGGTGTGACGGTGGTACTTGTACTCCAGCGGTGTGACGGTGGTACTTGTACTCCAGCGGTGTGACGGTGGCACTTGTACTCCAGCGGTGTGACGGTGGCACTTGTACTCCAGTGGTGTGACGGTGGTACTTGTACTCCAGCGGTGTGACGGTGGTACTTGTACTCCAGCGGTGTGACGGTGGTACTTGTACTCCAGCGGTGTGACGGTGGTACTTGTACTCCAGTGGTGTGACGGTGGTACTTGTACTCCAGCGGTGTGACGGTGGCACTTGTACTCCAGCGGTGTGACGGTGATACTTGTACTCCAGCGGTGTGACGGTGGTACTTGTACTCCAGCGGTGTGACGGTGGTACTTGTACTCCAGCGGTGTGACGGTGGCACTTGTACTCCAGCGGTGTGACGGTGGCACTTGTACTCCAGTGGTGTGACGGTTGTACTTGTACTCCAGCGGTGTGACGGTGGCACTTGTACTCCAGTGGTGTGACGGTGGTACTTGTACTCCAGCGGTGTGACGGTGGTACTTGTACTCCAGTGGTGTGACGGTGGTACTTGTACTCCAGTGGTGTGACGGTGGTACTTGTACTCCAGCGGTGTGACGGTGGCACTTGTACTCCAGTGGTGTGACGGTGGTACTTGTACTCCAGCGGTGTGACGGTGGTACTTGTACTCCAGCGGTGTGACGGTGATACTTGTACTCCAGCGGTGTGACGGTGATACTTGTACTCCAGCAGTGTGACGGTGGTACTTGTACTCCAGCAGTGTGACGGTGATACTTGTACTCCAGCAGTGTGACGGTGGTACTTGTACTCCAGCGGTGTGACGGTGATACTTGTACTCTAGCGGTGTGACGGTGGTACTTGTACTCCAGCGGTGTGACGGTGATACTTGTACTCCAGCGGTGTGACGGTGATACTTGTACTCCAGCAGTGTGACGGTGGTACTTGTACTCCAGCAGTGTGACGGTGGTACTTGTACTCCAGCGGTGTGACGGTGGTACTTGTACTCCAGCGGTGTGACGGTGGTACTTGTACTCCAGCGGTGTGACGGTGGTACTTGTACTCCAGCGGTGTGACGGTGGTACTTGTACTCCAGCGGTGTGACGGTGATACTTGTACTCCAGCAGTGTGACGGTGATACTTGTACTCCAGCGGTGTGACGGTGATACTTGTACTCCAGCGGTGTGACGGTGATACTTGTACTCCAGCAGTGTGACGGTGGTACTTGTACTCCAGCAGTGTGACGGTGATACTTGTACTCCAGCGGTGTGACGGTGATACTTGTACTCCAGCGGTGTGACGGTGGACACCTGTGTCACGTCATTTACCAGGCTACACCTCTGTCACGTCATCTACCAGGCTACACCTGTGTCACGTTATCTACCAGGCTACACCTGTGTCCAGTCATCTACCAGGCTACACCTGTGTCCAGTCATTTACCAGGCTACACCTGTGTCCAGTCATCTACCAGGCTACACCTGTGTCCAGTCATCTACCAGGCTACACCTGTGTCCAGTCATTTACCAGGCTACACCTGTGTCCAGTCATCTACCAGGCTACACCTGTGTCCAGTCATCTACTAGGCTACACCTGTGTCCAGTCATCTACCAGGCTACACCTGTGTCCAGTCATCTACCAAGCTACACCTGTGTCCAGTCATCTACTAGGCTACACCTGTGTCCAGTCATCTACCAGGCTACACCTGTGTCACATCATCTACCAGGCTACACCTGTTACATATATTGTTAACATTTCATTAATATTATAATTACATATTATATTATTATTAGAATTACATAATACATTATTATTAACATTCTGTATTACAATATTAATGTCATGAAATGCATTTGCAACCTGAAAATGATATAGTCTACCTGATACAGAAACGCATGTTACATAAATTAACATAATGTACAAGATACATAAACACACATTACATATAATGATGTACTGTACGTGATAAAGAAACACATGTTACATAAAATGATACAGTCTGCATGATACATAAACACATAATACATAAATAGAGAAATACACATTACATAAACATGAATACAGAAGAGATTTTGGCATCACACAAATCACCGGTTACCTTCGTTTCTTGAGGCTGTTATGGTTCTTGTTTAAGAGTCTCTACCTGGAACAAAAAGTTCCAAGCAGCACGGGCTATGGTGAGCCCGTGGTGGTGGTGGTTCTTGAGGCAATTATGCTCATGTACTTGTGATTTAAGACTGAGTATTATGCCTTAACTTGCAGTGTGAGTGATTCAAGACAAAACCACCGTCTGGAGGAACTGGTGTAACTTGTTTAAGACAGGTAAAGCAAGACGTTTCCGGCCAGCTTGTGCAACTTTTACTTTGTTTATGGTTCCTTGGAAGTCGAGGAAATCTTTTTGTATTTCAGGAGAGAGAGAGAGAGAGAGAGAGAGAGAGAGAGAGAGAGAGAGAGAGAGAGAGAGAGAGAGAGAGAGAGAGAGAGAGAGAGAGAGAGAGAGAGAGAGAGAGAGAGACAGACAGAGACAGAGACAGAGAGAGAGAGAGAGAGAGAGAGAGAGAGAGAGAGAGAGAGAGAGAGAGAGAGAGAGAGAGAGAGAGAGAGAGAGAGAGAGAGAGAGACAGAGAGAGAGAGACAGAGAGAGAGAGAGAGAGAGAGAGAGAGAGAGAGAGAGAGAGAGAGAGAGAGAGAGAGAGAGAGAGAGAGAGAGAGAGAGAGAGAGAGAGAGAGAGAGAGAGAGAAAAGGAGAAATGGAGTGTATTTGTGTTTACCAAGTTATGTTTATCTTGTGTCTAAGGGAAGGGAGATTCAGCTCTGGAGCCCCGCCTCCCAGCTACTGTGCCTGGTGCTTTGGTTCGTTGGCTACCATAACGTACAAAACACGACCTGTTAGTTGAGAGAGAGATGTGTATATGAGTGTTACCATGTCCTCCTGTGTCCCCTCGTGTCCTAACAATGTCCTTGTAACTTAGTCCTGAATCTGCCAATTTCTCTTATTACAAACTTATTTATTTTCTCAGGTTCAGTTTTGTTGTTCACGACGTGGGGGATTCCATGCCGGTGCTGCGAAGTCTAGGTTAACCCTCACATAGACTGTATACTTTCTTGGATGAGTTCATATTAAGGATTTTAAATGGCGTTCTAATGTTTACCAGCTTCCCACATGCTGCTGATGTTCTCCCGTGTATGTGTGCCTCTGGTGTTGGGGCGGGAGCATGTCCACTCACAGGTAATTTTCTTTCCGTTTCTTGCAGTTGTCTCCCTCTTGTGATGTAGACTACGTCTCCTGTCTCCACTCTACTTGTCTTGTGTAACACTCTTGGAACCTTCAGTGAGGCGCCTCACACGCCTTCTTCACCTCTCCGTGAAGATATTCCCGGGACTCCTCAGCCTAAATTTCTCTTACTGTTATTCCTCTCTTTATATGGCTCTACGACAGCTCTGGTTGGTCCTTACCTTTTGCCGCTAGTCAAATTGCCTTTCCGCTTCTCTCGTGAGTCTGATGTACTCGTTTCTGACACTCTATTGTGAATTTCTACTGTCCTGTGTACTTTTTCCATCTTTTGCGGTTGGTAAACCGCAGAACCTGCGGTTTACCTTGCCTTTCCCGCCAAGTTCTTTCATAAAGCGAATGCATTGCTCTACTGCAGCTGCACATCTCCAGGCCTATGAATTACACCTTCTCACTTCTTGTCTTCCTCTGTAATTATCTCTCACGTTACTCTTTTTTGCAGGTCGACCACTCGTCCTCTTGTGTGTTCCTGAACCTGCTCTGTGGCCTGATCCCGGCCTCCAGCTCCACTGTGTAAGCGAACACAATAGAGCAGTGGTTGCTGGATTTGGTGGAGGAGGTAGTGTTGGAGATGGTGATGGGGGTGGTGAGGGTAGAGAGAGGGGAGACGTGGTAATAGTGTTGGAGGTCGCGTGGAAAGAGGCGATGGATATAGTGGTGTGATCGCCAGGGTTTAAGTGGGTGTGAGGAAATTAGGGTAGCGTGGGGGAGTGATTGGTGAGGATGGTGACAGGGAAAGGGTGATGGTAGTGGTATGGAATAGGTTTGATGGGAAGGAGAGGAAGGGAGGGTAAGAGGGGAGGGAGGGGGGGGGATTTGAAAACTCTATTGGCTCACCACCAGGAGGCGCGGTCGAGGACCGAGCCGCGGGGACGTTGAGCCCCGAAAACACCCCAAGGTATCGCAAGGTAACCATAGCATGCTTAATATTGTCTCGGGACAACAGACATCAAAACAATAGCTGTTATTAAGCAACACTTCCCAATACTGATAGTAACCTTAGTTTTATCATCCTACATAAATGTTGTTAGTTTAAAGTCAATGAAAGGATAAGTTCTCAAGATAAATACACGGAAAATAAAAAAAATATAACAGTTGGTAATGGCTGTAGCGCTCATTTCAGCATCAGCCATTCTCAACTGCCTCAAACGTCAGTGCTTAAATATTCAAGTCAACACGCTGAGGCGTTCTCAAGATTCTAAACAAATACCTCGAGGAAGAGAGAAGAAAAACTAAACATGGTAAAGCCATAAGGCCGCATGATTCATGCCGCCTTGTGTACTTCAGTATCCGAAGTACATAATTAGATTTAACAATTAAGTCGAAAGAGCAGAGCTTTACCTCTATATCTTAGTTTGCTGAGTTGTAACGGGAGACGGGCCGCTCCTACCCAGGTAAAACTACCCTCTCACTTCAAGCTTGTAAAACCATATGATCTGGGATCTATAACTTCTAAAACAAGCTTAGCTTGGCACAGAGTGACTATTCAGAGGCGGTAAACACAGTACGAACATGTATAATAGTCAGGCACTAGACGGGGGGGAGGTGCCTAGCATCCTAACATCACCGTCTACCGCACGTAACACCACACTGAAAGAGAAAGACAGCAATAACAGTGAAAATAACGACTAGGATACGAGTGCAACCAAGCACCGAGGCTTGACACAACACCACATGATGGAGGAAAAGGTCACATTAACACTCGAATGACCTTCTCATTCTCTTCCTTTCCCCCCCCCTCCCCCCCCCCCCCCCCCCCCCCCCCCCCCCCCAGTATATATATGCGCTATTAAAAAAAAAATAATCCCCATCACCCACCGGGGGAAATTGCAGCATTACCGACCTGCGACAAACAGCCGTAGAAAAAGTTTTTATCGACGTCTCCCCTAAACTTTTCTTTTTTCTCTCTTTTTTTCCCCGAAAACGGTGCAGTACGCCACATGTCTGTAATTCCACGAGTGAGGACATTCTGCGTGAGGGGCGGGACAGGTGAAATGGGATTTCTTTTATAATAAATGGAAGAGGGAGGGAGCGAAGCCAGGGGCCCGCAGGGAGAGACAGCAGGTGGAGCAAGGGAGGGGACACGAAAACGAGAAGCAGAGGGGACACGAAGAAGGGAAGCAGGGGGAGGGAATAGAAGGAGCAGAGGAAACAGTAAAAAGAACAGGAGGAAGGGAGGGAAGAACAAGACGAAGAGGAATAGTGTAAATGGAATAGGAAAAGTGGAACACGAGGAGGATTAAGATGACAACAAAATGAGGAAGAGAGATAATTGGAGTAGGAGGAGTAATAAAGGAAACCTGATAAAGATGACGGAGAGGAGAAGGAGGAGGGACGCGGATGACAGGAAAACATCGATGAAGACGGTCGACGATCAAAGAGAAAAAAAAACCAAGACAGGTGAATGTGTAAACGTGCAAAATGAAGGATGGGGGAGGGAAAAATAGAGAAAAGAAGCATAATAGAGAACAAAGAAATTAGCCGACATAGAAGAACTAAGAAGACACAATAACATGAAAAAACAGCGACTGATAAAATAATTCATTTGTTGACGCAGCAACGTTGCCAGAAGAGAGAGAAGAGACAGACAGAATGAGAAGAAAAAAGAAAGACTCAAGTGAGGAAAAACGGCTGGAGACGGAAGGTAGGAAACTAGGAAAAAGTCTGAAATTAAGAAAACTGAAGCCTGACTCGAGTGAAACAAAATAATAATAAGCAGAGAGAGGAGACGAAGAGTGAAGGGATAAACATATGAGAGGGGAAGACGGACAGAGGTCAGAAAGGAGGAGGAGGAAGAGGCAGTTTGTGAGAAATTAGACGTAAAGAAAACGCAGAATAACAGGAGCCTTAGGAACAGATCGCATTTAAATGAGCCTTCTCCACTCCCCCAACCCCCAACTCCGCTCTTCCCCCTCGCCTCCCTTCCTCCCTCCCCTTCCTCCAGAGGGAAAGGGGGGGGGCGAGGAGGCAGCAGTTCTGGAGAGAGAGAGAGTCATTCCTGTGCAGAGAAAAAGGTTTTTGACTTTTCACCTCAAATCTTCGTCTATCCTCCAACTGTCTCTTTTCAATCCCTTCGTGGCGGCAGTGGAAGCCACTTTGGAGGGCAAAAAGAACCGCGGCCACTTTTCTTAGCTCCCATGAAAAGGAATTTTTAATTGAGTGCAAATTCTACCGTCGAGAACAAAAACATCCTCTCCACGGTATAATTCCGCCATGATATATATATATATATATATATATATATATATATATATATATATATATATATATATATATATATATATATATATATATATATATGTTTCATTGAATATGACCGCATATTCTGTATTTATTATTTTCTGGTTTAGGGCTTCTATCCCTCTAACTATTTTCTTAGCATCAGGGCTTAATTGGAAGTTTAATTAAGCCCTGATGCTAAGAAAATAGTTAGAGGGATAGAAGCCCTAAACCAGAAAATAATAAATACAGAATATGCGGTCATATTCAATGAAACATGTTTGAAAGAAAACCTGCTGCCAGTATACACCAATATATATATATTTATATATATATATATATATATATATATATATATATATATATATATATATATATATATATATATATATATATATATATATATATATTATTAAATATGACCGAAAAAGTAAGATTAATAATTCTAACACGAATTTTCTCAATCTTTCGTACATTTCTTTTCACTGTTGGAGGTAATTCAAAAATCAATTCTCCAAAATTCATTTTTATTTCTAGTCTGACGCGACACTTGAGCGCGTTTCGTAAAACTTATTACATTTTCAAAGACTTTACACATACACAACTGAATAGAACTTACATATCTCCGATTTGTTTATATCTACATTTGAGTGAGGTGGATGGGGTGAGGTGGTATTTAATAGGGTATTAATTTCATCACCACAAGACAGAACACGAAACAATGGGTATTGAAATGGAAGTGATTGTAACTAACTAACAACAAGAAACTAACAAGTAACTAACTTGAACTAACAAGAAACTAACAACATTATATGGAGGACCTATGGCAATTCCACGACCAAGAGATGGCTTCCTGAACCTTGCAGGAATTAACCTCACTGAGGACCAAGTCACTCTCCTAAATCTGGGCATAAACTGTCACGTTATGTCCAGACCGAGTGAGATGGCCCGGAAAGTAGAGTTGGAAATTCTGTTGGACGACATATTCGACCTCGAGACACAAAAGAAGGTCACTACCAAAGATACCTTACAAGCAGAACTTATTGCAGAAGGAGGAAAGAATCGAGGCAATTACAGAAGCACCATACTGTCCCCCGAGCTCAAAGCGGCAGCTAAAAGCCTTCGTGAGAACAAGGAGATAGTTGTCAGGAGAGGTGACAAGTCGCCAATATATGTCATTCTTAAAAAAGACGAATATCTGGCGAAAATGAACCTCATACTCTCTGACCAAACTAAGTTCCAAAGGGTAACGAAGGACACTACAGCCGAATTGAAAGCAAAGGTCAACAAACTGATCGAAACTGTGAACGGCAAGAAATCCGGACTCCACCTGCCAAAGATCATTGGGGAATATAAACCTGGATATGCGTATGGAAATGTCAAGACACACAAGCCTGGAAACCCACTTCGGCCAATCATTAGCCAGATACCCACACCCACGTACAGACTGGCGAAGCGACTCAACGGCCTGCTGACTCCTTATGTTCCTTGCGCCTTCAGCCTGAAGTCTCCAAAGGAATTTGTTGACTTACTGTGGGGCACACGGGCCACAGGGATAAGAGCCTCGTTGGACGTAGAATCGCTGTTTACCAACGTACCTGTGGACGAGACAATCGGGATGATAGCCGACATCGTGATCCAGCCTGTACTCCTCTTGACATACCAGAAAATATTCTGAGGAAACTACTCCAAGCTTGCACTAAAGAGGCACCCTTCTTGAGCCCGGATGGGCACATGTATAAGCAAGTAGATGGGGTCGCCATGGGTTCTCCCCTAGGTGTCCTGTTTGCAAACTTCTACATGGGTACCATCGAGCAAAAAGTCTTAGTCGACATGAACTTGAAACCGGCCATATACTGCAGGTATGTTGACGACATTTTTACACAGGTACCTGATGTCAGACATCTGCAGGAGCTGAAGGAGGCATTTGAGCAGAGTTCCGTGCTGCGTTTCACTTACGAGATGGAAAAGGATGGGAAGCTGCCCTTTCTAGATGTAACAGTCATGGAAAAGAACGGAGGTTTCCACACTGCAGTCTACACTAAGGAAACGAACATAGGAATGTGCCTAAATGCCAACAGCGACTGCCCAGACAGGTACAAGAGAAGTGTTGTTAACGCATATGTCGACCGTGCTCTCAGCCACAGCTCAGAATGGAAGCAAGTCGACGAAGAACTCTGTAGGGTAAGGCAGGTCCTAGTCAACAACGGCTTCTCCAATGGTTTCGTCGAAGACATCATAAGAAGGAAAGTGAAACGCCATGCAACCTCTGAAGAGACAACTAACACAACACCTATACCACCTATTAGACTATTTTACAGGAACTTCTTTTCCACAGCTCATAAAACGGAGGAAAGGGTCCTGAAAGATATTGTTAATAGAAACGTTATCCCTACAGACAAAAATCAGAGGATACAACTGACGATTTACTACAAAACCAGAAAAACGGCCAGCCTACTCATGAGAAACTCTCCAGACACAAAGCAGAACGCTTTAAAAGAGACCAATGTCGTCTATGCCTTCAAATGCCCACTTGGGGACTGTAAGCTCCAAAAAACCCAGTATATAGGCAAGACAACAACATCTCTTTCTAGGCGTTTAACGATGCATAAGCAACAGGGCTCCATTAAGGAACATATAATCTCTTCCCACAACCAAACCATCGCCAGAGAAATCCTAGTAAACAACACAGAAATCATCGATAGATACAGCGATAGCAGACGGCTTGACGTTTGCGAGGCATTGCACATTAAGAAGTCAACACCAGCAATCAACAGTCAATTAATGCACAACTATATTCTACCCACCTCAAGACTCCGCTCCAATATAGAAGCATCAAGAAATATGGACCAATAGGCTTTCTACAATCACTTCCATTTCAATACCCATTGTTTCGTGTTCTGTCTAGTGTTGATGAAATTAATACCCTATTAAATACCACCTCACCCCATCCACCTCACTCAAATGTAGATATAAACAAATCAGAGATATGTAAGTTCTATTCAGTTGTGTATGTGTAAAGTCTTTGAAAATGTAAATAGTTTTACGAAACGCGCTCAAGTGTCGCGTCAGACTAGAAATAAAAATGAATTTTGGAGAATTGATTTTTGAATTACCTCCAACAGTGAAAAGAAATGTACGAAAGATTGAGAAAATTCGTGTTAGAATTATTAATCTTACTTTTTCGGTCATATTTAATAATATATGTCTACAGGAAAGACTGCTACCAAAATATACTAATATATATATATAAGCACACGAACCTGTCCTCTTACAAAGAACGTCGCATTTCGATCGTATTGAGTTAAATAAGACCAAAAATTGGCGTACTAGAAAATGGAAGCGGCTGGCGAAAGTGACGTGCTATCCCGTTTTCTGTTTTGGGTCCTCTGGTAGGTTAGGAGACGACTCTTTAAATTAACCGTTTTCTTGACGTTGGGAAACCTTTGGAGGACGAGCTGCACACACACACACACACACACACACACACACACACACACACACACACACACACACACACACACACACACACACACACAAAGAGTGCTGGGAAGACGGGACACCACGAGCGTAGCTCTCATCCTGTAACTACACTTAGGTAATTACTTAGGTAATTACACACACACACACACACACACACACAATGGGTGTGTGTGGAAATGGAAATGGGACTAGGAGATAGGAGACCAAAGGGACAGTACACAATGAAGGGGAACAGCTTACCTGTGACGACGCGCGAAAGAGACCTGGGTGTGGACGTAACACCTTATCTATCTCCTGAGGCACATATAAATAGGATAACGACAGCAGCGTACTCTACACTGGCAAAAGTTAGAACATCATTCAGAAACCTAAGTAAGGAGGCATTTAGGGCGCTTTACACTGCCTACGTGAGGCCAGTCTTAGAGTATGCCGCCTCATCATGGAGTCCCCATCTGAAGAAGCATATAATGAAACTGGAAAAGGTTCAGAGGTTTGCAACGAGACTCGTCCCAGAGCTACGAGGGATGGGGTATGAGGAGCGCCTGAGGGAACTGTGCCTTACGACACTAGAAAGAAGAAGGGAGAGGGGGGACATGATAGGAACGTATAAGATACTCAGAGGGATTGACAGAGTGGACATAGACGAAATGTTCACACGGAATAATAACAGAACGAGGGGACATGGATGGAAGCTTGAAACTCAGATGAGTCACAGAAATGTTAGGAAGTTTTCTTTTAGCGTGAGAGTAGAAGGAAAATGGAATGCACTTCAGGAACAGGTTGTGGAAGCAAATACTATTCATAATTTTAAAATCAGGTATGATAGGGAAATGGGACAGGAGTCATTGCTGTAAACAACCGATGCTCGAAAGGCGGGATCCAAGAGTCAATGCTCGATCCTGCAGACATAACTAGGTGAGTACAACTAGGTGAGTACACACACACATACACACACACACACACACACACACACACACACACACACACACACACACACACACACACACACACACACACACACACACACACACACATACACACACACACTACGTACCAAATAAAACCTCCGAGTGACATATACATTCCCAGTCGCCTATAAAAAGTAAGGAGAATCCGGGATACCGGCTTGTAAGTCGGATACGCTTCCACGAACGTCAACACAGTAGCGGGGTGCCGGGAGGGATCTGGGAGTATGAATGATCTCCAGCATCATTAGCTCGCCTTGTGGCCATGGTCGTTGATTCTGTGGTGCCACGATGTGTTTGACAGCTTTAAGATGATTACCAGTAGTTTTCTTCCCTGTGTACTTTTATCTCGCTGCTTGATGGTGTTTGTGATACAGATGTGTTTGTTGGGTTTGTGTGTTTATGCATCGTTGACATGAGTAATATTTGTGAGGAAATAGTGAGAGAGTAGGGTGGGAGTAGTGATATAGTAATGTGAGAGTAGTGTTAGAGTACTAGCTGAGTACACTACACTCCCTACAGTTATCATTCATACACTATACACCCCCTAGAGTCATCACCCATACACACTACACCTCTCCAGTCACCACCCATACACTATACACCCCCTACAGTCACCACTCATACACTATACACCCCTAGAGTGACCACCCATACACACTACACCTCTCCAGTCACCACCCATACACTACACCCCCCAATAGCTCCGCGACACAAAAGTACTCTCAAGGGAACAATGAATGTCCATAAACTCACGGGGGAAAGTTGGCCTATCGCCGTGATTTTTTCCCCCTCACCAGATGAAGGGCGGACATCGATCGCAGCTGTCCAGACCTTTCAGAAAAGAGCAAAGCTCGTCTCATTCATCATATCCCCCCTCAAAGATAGGCTCCTTATTTCACCCCCGTAATTCAGTAACTCCTGGACGTAGATACTAACGGATACGAGTCTTTTTGAACTGACAAATACGAGACAAGGGATGCGGAACTCCTCGTATATCCTAAAGGAGGGATAAAAATAACCTCCCGCCATATTTCTCTCCTAAGCCTTTGGCCGCCATGATGGATTACGGCGCGAATGTCAACAATGACCCAGCTGACGCGGGAATTTTAATCTGCGAGTCATTATTCGCGCGTTTACGGGATTCGCGGCGCATCCACTCGCGGTAGAGAGGAGTTATCGCGGCCTGTGGACGAGCGAGGTGCGAAGGGAAAGCCGTTTTATCGCTATAATAAAAGAAAAGTACCTGGCGGTTTATTGGCGAGTGGGAGAGCTGAAACGCGAACTAGGGAGTGTGCCTGAAGGCTCGGGTGGGGAGAGGAAAGAGCCTATACGGAAAAGAGAGAGAGCCTGAAAGTGAGGAGAAGAGCCTAGAGACTAGATGAAGAGCCAGAGCTAGATGAGCGTAAGTGATTTAAAGCCAATAAGAGCCTGAGAGTAAAATCTTAAAGCAAGGAAAGATCTTAAAGGCACTGCAAAGACCAGAAAACCAGGGGGGACAGTCTGAAAGCGAGAGGAGGACTTGAAGACGAGGGGAAATGTACTCACCAAGTTGTACTTGAGGGGATCAGTTTGGTGAACAGGTTATCTGGGTCCGTTAGGCTGTGATATCTACTCTGAAGCTGTGTATAGAGTCAGCCTCCACCACTTCACTGCCTAATGCAATACATATGATAACTAATATGACACTGAAAGCATTCTTTCTAATGTCTCTGTGGTTCATTTGGGTACTAGGTTTCCACCTGTGTCCCCTTGTGCGTGTATCACCCCGTGTGTGTGTGAGTGTGTGTGTGTACTCACCTAGTTGTACTCACCTAGTTGTGTTTGCGGGGGTTGAGTTCTGGCTCTTTGGTCCCGCCTCTCAACCGTCAATCAACAGGTGTACAGATTCCTGAGCCTATCGGGCTCTGTCATATCTACACTTGAAACTGTGTATGGAGTGAGCCTCCACCACATCACCCCCTAATACACCCCCTAATACACCCCCTGTGTGCGTGTGTGTGTGTGTGTGTGTGTGTGTGTGTGTGTGTGTGTGTGTGCGTGTGTGTGTGTGTGTGTGTGTGTGTGTGTGTGTGTGTGTGTGTGTGTGTGTGTGTGTGTGTGTGTGCGTGTGTGTGCGTGTGTGTGTACGTGATAACTCGAGCAGCGAATAACTGTTTTTCTTTTCTCAGACCATTTAATTGATTGTCTCGAGATTAATCACAAGTTTTAGCAAGTCTTGACGGGTTTAATTTGGGTTTAATTGCTTGCAATCAGTTTGAATAATGGTTTTATTAGCTTTGTTATGGGGGTGTATTACGGGTTTATGTGTAATGACGTTGTTTTCACGGGCCCTGAAGGTGTAGTAATCGCAGTATGGCTGTCCCCTACCTGTGTGGGTTGAGTTTCGGCTCCTGGGCCCTTATTTGTGTGTGTGTGTACTCACCTAGTTGTACTCCCCTAGTTGTGTTTGCGGGGGTAGAGCTCTGGCTCTTTGGTCCCGCCTCTCAACTATCAATCAACTGGTGTACAGATTCCTGAGCCTTTCCCGAGTCATTTTCATTAGTTCTCGGACTGAAAATACAAGTCAAGGCACAGGTGACAGCTCTAGTTCGAAGGTCAAACTCACAAGTAGAGGACCGAGCCAAAGGTCAAGGGTCACAGTATTCGTACTCTATGGACCGCCTCACCAGATTACAACAACAACAACAACAAGCGAGATACTCTTCTCGTGGGGGAATTTGATCTGTGAAGGGTCTTGTAACTTTTCCAAAATATCACAAATTCCATAATGGAAATATGAAGGTTCTTGTGAATACTTTACCAAATTCCTTCACTTAAACGAGCCCTCCAGTGCCAGCTCCCAAGGCAGCACCAGTCTCTCGTGAAGCCTGGCGAAGGAGCGCCAGACTTTATGCTACACTACGGTCGATCCTGAAACTACTTATTTTCTGGTATAGTTCCATTGGACGTAAATTTGCCAGGCCTTTATGGTCATACATGCTGTTTGTTTTCACTGCTGGTGCTGTTCTCTAACACGTGTTCTCTAACACGTGTTCTCTAACACGTGTTCTCTAACACGTGTTCTCTAACACGTGTTCTCTAACTAACACGTGTTCTCTAACTAACACGTGTTCTCTAACTAACACGTGTTCTCTAACACGTGTTCTCTAACTAACACGTGTTCTCTAACTAACACGTGTTCTCTAACACGTATTCTCTAACTAACACGTGTTCTCTAACACGTGCTCTCTAACTAACACGTGTTCTCTAACTAACACGTGTTCTCTAACACGTGTTCCCTAACTAACACGTGTTCTCTAACTAACACGTATTCTCTAACTAACACGTGTTTTCTAACTAACACGTGTTCTCTAACTAACACGTGTTTTCTAACTAACACGTGTTCTCTAACTAATACGTGTTCTCTAACACGTGTTCCCTAACTAATAAGTCATTTCGCCATATGTTCTCTAACTCTAATGCCACCTATGACGGAGAAGCAGAAGGGTACCAATAAGGAAGAATAAGGAAAACAGGAGAAGAGAGAAACGGGGAAAGATAAAGATTGTGAGATAGGGGGGGATGGGAGGCTATCTTGAGGTTATCTTGAGTTGATTTCGGGGCTTTTTTAGTGTCCCCGCGGTCCGGTCCTTGACCAGGCCTCCACCCCCAGGAAGCAGTCCGTGACAGCTGACTAACTCCCAGGTACCTATTTTACTGCTAGGGGAGGGGGAGGGAAATTGATGGAAATTGCCAACTTTAAAAATCTCTTTTAAAGAAGTCTGACTAAACATAAGAGGATGAAGAAAGACAAGCCCCTCCAGGCTGTTACTGCAAGCTGCCTCATACTGATAATTACTCCATCGTATTTAACTACTCCAGAAAGGGTGTATTAGATGGCTAAGGGAAGGAAAGGAGAGGGAGCAGTATTATACTCCTTCTTTTGGGAAGAG
>NC_091173.1:15458529-15503529 GCF_040958095.1 Procambarus clarkii
CTTTCCCATGACTGCCTGTCCCCGGCGCCATCACGGCGTCTGATGATGGACAGCGGAGATCGTGTCATACATGACATATGCCACACCCACCTGTCATCCGCACCGCTGCTGCGTCCTGCGATAACGCCAAACATCTGTCATCGCCTGCTAACGAGCACTTGTGGCCTGACACCTGTGTATTTTGGCGGTGGGGGGGGGGTGTATATCCAACAGGTATAAATGTGTAGAGGCGGGTGTGTGTCTACACCTACATGTACTCACCTACACGTGACTGTAGACTCTAGCGTTGGGTAACGAAGCCCTTCCTGGTATCCCTGAGACTCGTCTGTACGTCTAACTCCGTTCCAGTACCCCCTACCAGTACCTCTTCCAGTATCCCTTCCCTCTTCTTTCTCATTCCGACCATCTAAGGTTATCCTGAGGTGATTTAGGGGCTTAGCGTCCCCGCGGCCCGGTCCTCGACCAGGCCTCCTGTTTGTTACCCAAGCAAACAGCGTGAATGGCTTTAAACAGATGATCCGCCATCTAATGTTGATGGTGGATCACCGCAATAGCCGAGAGACATAGACTCGTCTATGTTCTCTACGTGTGTGTGGTGAGGTGAAGCTTCCTCAGTCGCCTCGACTATAAGGTCCAAAACTCACTCCAAGTCATTTGCCAGTCGACCTTCGTGTTTCTTCTGTGTAGGGGTTCCAGGCCGGGGCTGCATACTGCACGATGGTCTAGCGTAGCATGTGTGTACAATACTCTTCCAGCTTCGTTAATGTGTCTGGCTGTTGGTCAGCTTGGAGGGTGATGCAACTGATGGCATTATGTCTCAATGTTTTGCTATATATCTACTCCCACGTCTCTAGGTCTGGAAACCCTCTCTCTCATTATGTACCGTTCATGGGGCCACCTCTCTCATTATGTACCGTTCATGGGGCCACCTCTCTCATTATGTACCGTTCATGGGGCCACCTCTCTCATTATGTACCGTTCATGGGGCCACCTCTCTCATTATGTACCGTTCATGGGGCCACCTCTCTCATTATGTACCGTTCATGGGGCCACCTCTCTCATTATGTACCGTTCATGGGGCCACCTCTCTCACTATGTACCGTTCATGGGGCCACCTCTCTCATTATGTACCGTTCATGGGGCCACCTCTCTCATTATGTACCGTTCATGGGGCCACCTCTCTCATTATGTACCGTTCATGGGGCCACCTCTCTCATTATGTACCGTTCATGGGGCCACCTCTCTCATTATGTACCGTTCATGGGGCCACCTCTCTCATTATGTACCGTTCATGGGGCCACCTCTCTCATTATGTACCGTTCATGGGGCCACCTCTCTCATTATGTACCGTTCATGGGGCCACCTCTCTCATTATGTACCGTTCATGGGGCCACCTCTCTCATTATGTACCGTTCATGGGGCCACCTCTCTCATTATGTACCGTTCATGGGGCCACCTCTCTCATTATGTACCGTTCATGGGGCCACCTCTCTCATTATGTACCGTTCATGGGGCCACCTCTCTCATTATGTACCGTTCATGGGGCCACCTCTCTCATTATGTACCGTTCATGGGGCCACCTCTCTCATTATGTACCGTTCATGGGGCCACCTCTCTCATTATGTACCGTTCATGGGGCCACCTCTCTCACTATGTACCGTTCATGGGGCCACCTCTCTCATTATGTACCGTTCATGGGGCCACCTCTCTCATTATGTACCGTTCATGGGGCCACCTCTCTCACTATGTACCGTTCATGGGGCCACCTCTCTCATTATGTACCGTTCATGGGGCCACCTCTCTCATTATGTACCGTTCATGGGGCCACCTCTCTCATTATGTACCGTTCATGGGGCCACCTCTCTCATTATGTACCGTTCATGGGGCCACCTCTCTCATTATGTACCGTTCATGGGGCCACCTCTCTCATTATGTACCGTTCATGGGGCCACCTCTCTCATTATGTACCGTTCATGGGGCCACCTCTCTCATTATGTACCGTTCATGGGGCCACCTCTCTCATTATGTACCGTTCATGGGGCCACCTCTCTCATTATGTACCGTTCATGGGGCCACCTCGTCCCAGTTCACGTAACAATCTGACTGGATTGTAATTCATGGCCAAATAATGACACTCGGGATCGCAACTATCCGCCCTCATGCATCTCATTTGACCCAATATGAGAGGTTCTTTTTTCCCCAGTTACTCCGAGTTCTTTGTTGACAGTTGGAGGAGACAAGGTGAGGCTGTGGTCAGCACGCTCTCACTTCTCCCTCTCCCCTCATCATCTTAACCACCTTGATGGTGTAGTTAGATGTCTCAAGTGTGAGTCGTTTCGAGAAGTGCACTCTGAACAGTCGCAATAAGAGGAAGCTATTTTCGAGAAAAACTCGAATGTCGTCAGGCAGCCCGTCTTCCAAACAAAGACTCAAAGTCCATTCCATGCACCGGCCAAACCCCCTGTTTTATGAATGAAAAACGGTTTACACGCGACTCACAACTGATGACGTTCGAACATTTCCGGAACAAGTGCTTCACTGTCGAATTTTGTTCGAACCACAACGCTGTAAATGCTCAGCCCGTCCTCCAAACAAAGATCCAAAAGTGATTCCATCCACCCACCAAACCCCCTGTTTATGAATGAAAAGCGGTTTACACACGACTCACAACTGCTGACGTTCGAACATATCCGGAACAAGTGCTTCACTGACGAATTTTGTTCGAACCACAACGCTATAAATGCTTCACCCACGTACTACAAATACAAATAATCGCCAACAGAACCTAAACACCTAACCTAACCTATCCTATACCTATATATGCACAATATGCTAATATATTATAATATTAATTTATACTTGCGAAAATTCCCGTTTTGAATGAACAGCATGTTAAAATTTATGAATGCGTCTGTGGGGTCGACCGCTGAATGTAATGGACTTGAGTGGAGGATGGGTTGGAGCGCTTCACCCATACACTACAAATACAAACAATTGCCAACAGAAGCTAAACACCTGACGTAACCTATGCCTATATATGTACAATATGCTAATATACTATAATATTAATTTATATTTGAGAACATTTCTGTTTTGAATGAAGAACATGTAAAAATATATGAATGCGTCTATGGGGTCGACCGCTGGATGTAATGGACTTGAGTCGAGGACGGGTTGCGTCAGATGGGAGTCAGGCAAGAGACCATTTCATGAACACTGGCAGTGGCTACTGCACGTAATTGCATTAGTCCTTTCTTTTCGAGACGCATTTCAGACAGAACCACTGTCAACTACTGCCCAAAAGCCTCTGAAATATAAATCAACACCGTATTTTACTAGACGCTAAACCTCATCAGTTACCATAAAGACTGGAGGCTCCTCGCTGCTCGAGACACAAGATCCAGTTAGAGTGACTTCTGGCAATTTAATAAGAACAGAACCAGTTAATACATTCTTTCCCTACACTATCACACCCACATTCTCACACAACACAAATAAGGTGATCTAGGAGGACCATCCTTACTGGGTGGTTATAAATAGGAGCTGCCTCGTATGGGCCAATAGATAATCTGCAATTACCTTTATTCTTATGTTCTTATTATGTTCTGAGCTCATGTCGAGAGGCGACGCTTGTACTCTCTCGATGGTTCACAAATATCATCCTATTTCCCCCTTGTGGTTTAAATGGTACGTAGACTATACCGGCCATTAGTTCATAGACATCTGTTTCCCTTTAAGATTATAGTTACTATGATGGCTGTCTTCCAAGTGTCCAGTAGTACTCTTTTGTATATTGAGTTTCTAAATATTGACAAAAGAGGTCTTCTTAAGACATCAGTAGCTGTTGTTACTGTTCCTGGCGAGATTATATCTGGTTCTACAGTCTTTCTTTCCAGTCTATTACCCGTCCTCACTTCCGCTGCTCTTACTTCATTACTCAACACCTTACTTTATGCATCCAGTCTTCGTGAAACCTTTCCTTAACTATGTCACACACTTCCTTCTCACTTTCTGCAAGCTCACACTTGATTTGTTTAGTTTTATTATTCGGTCATTCACTGATATTTTTTTACTCGATGTGGACGTAGAGCCGCTCCCATTGTGTTCTTGACAATGACACTAACTCGTTCTTGTCCTGCTTCTCTCTCTCTCTTCATCTTAGTCCTATCTTCTGCTTCCCTGTTTTCTTGAAGCCAGTGTGGTTCTCGGGTTGTCCTGCATATCGTATACCCATGTTCTTCTCCTCCTCTGCCCGGAAGTACTGACTGTTGAGCAAAGGGCTGATGCAGTGCTTTGTTCCCTTATCTCTTAGCACCTGTGTAAGTCTGACCTCAGCTCTTTGTACCTGTGTAAGTCTAACCTCAGCTCTTTGTACCTGTGTAAGTCTGACCTCAGCTCTTTGTGACATTCTCTGGTGACATCCTCCGTCATTTCTCCCGTGCTGATTTTCCCCCTCTTAGTTCCTTCTCTCACTGAGCTGTCTCAAAGAACTCCTAATGTAGTAATTACTGACCCGAGATGAGATTTCGCGTTCAATTCTTTCAGTGGTATTCCCGTTCTGTGTGAGGGAGTTGTTGGTAAGGCTTCCTCTCCTCAGAATTTGATTAGGGGCTTTGTTTCTCAGTGTGTGTGTGTGTGAACTGCCGTTGCTGTTCCTTGGATTATGGCTAAGCAGGCTCAGCTTGTGCAAGCTGTGTGTGCTCAACTAGTTGTGCTTGCGGGGGTTGAGCTTTGGTTCTTTGGTCCCGCCTCACAACTGTTAATCAACTGGTGTACAGATTACTGAGCCTACTGGGCTCTATCATATCTACATTTGAAACTGTGTATGGAGTTGTGTGTGTGTGTGTGTGTGTGCGTGTGTGTACTCACCTATTTGTGCTTGCGGGGGTTGAGCTCTGGCTCTTTGGTCCCGCCTCTCAACTGTCAATCAACAAGTGTACAGGTTCCTGAACCTCTCTGTGTGTGTGTGTGTGTGTGTGTGTGTGAGAGAGAGAGAGAGAGAGAGAGAGAGAGAGAGAGAGAGAGAGAGAGAGAGAGAGAGAGAGAGAGAGAGAGAGAGAGAGAGAGAGAGAGACAGACAGACAGACAGAGTTCAAGAATTATGTCAGTATTTTAAAGTTTCATCACATACTCTATCTCAACTTTAGCATCAAATTCAAGGTAAACAATTTAAACTGTAATTAGCGTCACACAGCACGCAGCAGCGCCTGATTGAAGTAGCTAATGATGCGAGTTCTTGAAGTAACTGCGGTGAAAAATGACTTGTCCAGTAATTATCTCCTCTCATATCAGTTTACTCCTCATCTGCATCTCGGTGCGACTGGCCGGAATCTTGCTTACATAATTGTCATTAGACATATGTAAGTCGAGCAAATATACGAGGAACTGGAGATGGCAACGGATTCAAGGGACCATATTCACGAAGCAGTTAAGCAAGCACTTACGAACGTGTACATCTTTCGTAAATCTTTTGACGGCTTTGGTTACATTTATTAAACAGTTTACAAGCATGAAAACTTTCCAATGAACTGTTGTTATTGTTATAAACAGCCTCCTGGTGCTTCGAAGCTCATTAACTGTTTAATAATTATAAACAAAGCCGTGAAAGATTGAGAGAAAGATGTACAGGTTCGTAAGTGCTTGCGTAACAGCTTCGTGAATCTGGCCCCTGCGCAACACCTCAGCCGTTGCTGCTCCAGATAACCTTCTCCCCATTGGCCACTCCGTACAAATTACAACTGTTCTGCCTAACCAGAAACGTACGAACCCATTTTAATCTGTCGAGACAAGTGCAAAACAAAAGTCAGTATTACGCTGCTTTAATTTTTTACTAATAGGTCGTATTTTCCATGAATTGGTATCTTCGGGTAACTCCTAGGTTAGGTGTTAAGGCCTCCTTATGGCCTATGCATCTCTGGGGGGGGGTTATTAAGGTTATCTTGAGATAACCTTAAGATAAAGGTCACTACAATACTGACGCGCAGCCAGTATACATTAGTCCTAAGCATTGTCCAGGACATAAACTCTCAGGTGTGTATATTCACCGAGAAGTTCCGTCCACTTTGCGGTGTAAATATCCCTTGTGGTAACTCTTGATCGCATCACAAATTCGGTTACATTTACTCGAGCATAAGTTGGCAACCCCCCATTAATGAATACGTTGGTAGAGCAGTATTGTTACAGAACCATCAGTTGGCAACAGTAAAACGGTTACGTTTAAATATGTTGTCAGTTCGCAATAAAGTCATTATTTAATGTAACGAAGCATCACTTCAGAATACACATAACATAAACTGGGAGCATCAGATGGCAATATCCCCCCAGATGGGTTTTACTTAGACCATCAGTTGGCAACTCCTTCGTGATTACGTTTATAAGGATTATGAGTTTGCGAGACTAACAATGTTATATACAGTCAACGAGCGTAATTTGGGCAATATCTTGGCAGTTATGTCTATACAGAGGCCTGGTTGGAGCAGAATTATTTCGGGTGCATTCTCACTGGAAGCGACTGGTGGCATCACTCATTATTCAGTGAACACGTTCTATCGCGTGGCAATACTAACCCAGGAAACAAACATGTCTCTCTTGCACTCAACAATCAGCACCACGGTGTCCTCAGCTCTGATGAGGACAATAAAATGTTGCTTCACCATGAAACATCAGGCACCTAGCAGTCAGTCAGTCTCTCTCTCTCTCTCTCTGTTCTAAATAAGGTATTTAAAAATCTACTTGTGTCCAATTAATTTAATATATATTTTGTTTACGCAAGTTTAAGTTCGTGTTCACATTTCCATTACACTTCAGCCCAGTTCCTAACATTTCTATCACACTCCAGCCTATCTCCTCACATTTCCGTCATATTTCAACCATTTCCATCACACTTCAGCTCATTTCCATCACATTTCAGCCAATTTCCTCATCACACTCCACTCCATTTCAACACATTACCATTTCTCGCCACTCCATTTCCGCCACATCTGCATCAATAGCCAGCACGTGTCCTGGCGTTTCCATCTGCCACCATCTCCCTGGCAGGCGATGCCCAAACCTCGCATCACCTCGTTATCTTTCCAGCATCCACTAAGCCACTATTTGGAGAAGGCGTCCTCCCCCACCCCACCCCCCTCCCCAACTCTCCTCGCTCGAACCATTGTCCAAGCCAGTCTCACCCCCCCCCCCCCACCCTCCTACGCTAAGTCGTAATTCCCACTTTCCGGTTTTTGTTTTGTTCATTGAAATAATGAATTGGACTGGAGGCCGTGAGGCGTGCCCCGGTGGAGCCCACTTGGCCCACGGTACTCAGTAGTTGGGGCACGTCACCGCGTTCCCGGTCCATGTTAAGCTCCCGTGTCATAGTGTTGGGTACTCTCGCGCTGCTGGACAGTGCCGCAGCCTCGTGCGGTGAGGTAGAGCGGAGTAGTTCCACCGGGCTAATAGAGTACTATATGTAGCTGGGGGAGGGGGAGTAGTGTTGTAACAATGGGGAGTGCCGTAGTACTAGCAAGTAGCATAGCAATAGTCAGTGCCGTTCTACTAGGAAGTAGCATAGCAACATTTGGGAAGTGTGAAGAAGGCTGAGCTATGCCACAGCGCTGCCAAGTGCCGGAGGGCTGGGGGAGTGCCAGAGTGATAGAGTCGAGAAGTACAGTTGTAGTGCAGAAGGGCTGACAGTGTCGTAGACGTGGACAGTGCCATAAGGCTGTGTCCTGTGTCCTTTCAGGCCCTAGACCTGAAAAGTCCCTCATGATTAGGGTGTGTATTGGGAAGAGTCTGAGGCGTGAGGGAGAATACGAATTGTGAGGAGAGAGTTTGAGGTATGGAGGGAAGATCTAAGTTATGAGGGAAGAGTCTGAGGTGCTGGGGAAGAGTTTGATACATGAGAGGAAATGTGTAGGTAGGTGAATGGTGAAGATTTGAGGGGAGTGTCTGAGGTGTGAGGGACCGGCTTGAGACACGAGGGGAGGGTTTGAAGAGTGTGGCTGATAGTTCTGACCAGTGAGGCTCCTGTATGGAGTAAAAATGGAAGGTTTCAGGTGTGAGGTATGAAGGGGAGAGACTGACAAGCGAGAGGAGGCAACGAGGTGTGAGGGGAGAGGGAGAGGTTTTAGGTGTTAGTGGAAGGTGTGAGGTGACGTAGACATCACCCTTGGACACCCTAACACCCTATAAACCCACCTGATACCCTCTACATTCACCCGCCACCCTTCTACAGCCATCCGACAACCCTCTACAACCTCCATACACCCGTCTACAACTACCGAAGCGCAACTACAACGACCCATAGACATTTCAACCACCCTACACCGAACTACAACCACCCAATACCTCCAGAACACACACAACTTTTAACAAACTTTTTAAGCCAGCATGTCAGAGAACCCACAAGAATGAGGGGAAACGATGAACCAGCGAGACTCGACCTAGTCTTCACTCTGAATGTCTCCGACATAAGGGAAATTGACTTCGAGGCCCCAGTAGGAATGAACGATCACAGTGTACTGACGTTTGAGTATCTGGTCGCAGGTTAAAGTACTCGAGAAAGGGAACTGAAAGCAAAAGGCTAGCATTCCGTAAGGGAAACTATGAGGTGATGAGAAAATTCCTAACGGATATAGCAGGAGAAACAGAGCTCAGGGGAAAGACGGCCCAAGACATGCTGGAATACATCACGCAGAAGTGTAAGGAGGCAGCAGAAAAGTTTATCCCGGCCCAAAAGGAAAAAAATGGAAATGCAGATGAGAAACCCATGGTTTAATCAGAGATGTAAGCTAGCTAAGCATCTAAGTAAAAGAGCGTGGAGAAGCTATAGAAATAACAGGACACTTGAGAGCAGAGAAGGTTACTAGAGAGCCAGGAATGAATGTCAGGGTGAGAAGAGCACCAGAAGAGAAGGGCAATATGAAAACGACATAGCAAACAAGGCTAAGACTCAACCTAAATTGCTGCACAGCCACATCAGGAGAAAGACAACAGTGAAGGAACAGGTAATGAAACTGAGGATAGGGGCAGACAATTTCACTACAAACGACAAAGAAGTGTGCGAGGAACTCAATAAGAAATTCTAGGAAGTTTTCACACCAGAGCTAGGAGAAGTTCCAGAAATAAGAGAAGGAAAAGTTAACCAGGCAACACTAGGGGAATTTGAGATTATCAGTGGGGATGTAAGAAAGCTTTTGTTAGAGTTGGATATGACAAAGGCTATAGGCCCGGATGGAATATCGCCATGGATACTAAAGGAAGGAGCAGAAACACTGTGCCTGCCACTCTCCATGGTGTATAACAAATCACTGGTAATAGATGAACTGCCAAAAATTTGGAAGACGGCAAACGTAGTCCCGATATACAAGAAGGGGGATAGACAGGAGGCCCTGAACTACAGGCCAGTGTCCCTAACTTGCATACCATGCAAGTTATTGGAGAAAATTGTGCGAAAAAAGCTTGTGGAACATCTGGAGCAAAGGAACTTTGTGACAACACCAACATTGTTTCAGAGATGGCAAGTCATGCCTCACAGGATTAATTGAATTCTACGATCAGTTAACAAGAATCAGGCAAGAAAGAAAGGGGTGGGCAGACTGCATAGTTTTGGATTGCCAGAAAGCTTTTGACACAGTACCACACCAGAGACTAGTGCGAAAGCTGAAAATGCAGGCAGGAGTGAAAGTGAAGATACTCCATTGGATAAAGGAGTACCTAAGTAACAGAAGACACGAGTCACTGTGAAGGGTGAGGTCTCAGACTGGCGAGACGTCACCAGTGGGGTCCCGCAGGATTCAGTCCTTAGACCCATACTGTTTCTAACATATGTAAATGATCTACCAGAGGGTATAGAATCATTCCTCTCATTGTTTGCTGATGATGCAAAAATTATGAGGAGGATTAAGACGGTGGAAGATAGTATGAGGCTACAAGATGACCTAGACAAACTGAATGAATGGTCCAACAAATGCCTATTAAAGTTCAACCCGAGTAAATGTAAGGTAATGATACTAGGCAGTGGAAACAGGAGGCCAGAGACAGGATACAGAATGGAAGATAAAGTCCTTCATGAAACGGACAGAGAGCAAGATCTAGGAGTTGATATCACACCAAACCTGTATCCTGAAGCCCACATCAAGAGAATAACATCTGTGGCGTATGCGAGGCTGGCTAACATCAGAAGTGCCTTCAGAAACCTGTGTAAGGAAGCATTCAGAACCTTGTATACCACATATGTAAGACCAATCCTGGAGTATGCGGTCCTAGCAAGGAGCCCGCACCTTGTCAAGCACAAGACGAAGCTTGAAAAAGTTCAGAGGGATGCCACTATGCTAGTCCCAGAATTAAGAGGCGTGAGTTACGAGGACAGGCTGCGAGAAATGCACCTCACGACACTGGAAGACAGAAGAGTAAGGGGAGACATGATCACAACCTACAAAATTCTCAGAAGAATTGACAGGGTAGATAAAGATAAACTGTTTAACACGGGGGGTACGCGAACAAGGGGGACACAGGTGGAAACTGAGTACCCAAATGAGCCACAGGGACGTTAGAAAGAACTTTTTCAGTGTCAGAGTAGTTAACAGGTGGAATGCATTAGGCAGTGATGTGGTGGAGGCTGACTCCATACACAGTTTCAAATATAGATATGACAGAGCCCAGTAGGCTCAGGAACCTGTTCACCAGTTGATTGACAGTTGAGAGGCGGGACCAAAGAGCCAGAGCTCAACCCCCGGCAAGCACAACTAGGTGAGTACAACTAGGTGAGCTGTGACCAACCAACCCCCATCTATAACCTCCCCCGAGGCCTCTCAACAACTCCCTATACAACCCTCTACAACCCCCCCAGTTTGCCCCCCTCATAACCCACACTACAAAAATCATCACAGGCTTCCATAAACGCTAATTACGACCAGAAAATGTCAGTTGGCAACGCCGCCACGCTCACTAACTGGCACTTGGCAACTCGCTCAGGCCCCCCGTTTTCTGTATGCACAGCGGGGACTGCAAAATTATTGATATTACTGTATTTGTGTATCCTGCGCCGCTCTGAAAATTGTTAGGTTCTACAAGTAATTTATGCGCCATTATGTGTTCCAAGACTACCCTCGCATGTGCAAAAAAAAAGGTATAAAAAGCTATAATATTTTTTTTTTAATCAAGTAGGAGAACAATATGGCACAGCTTAATATTTTATCAAAGTAAATAACATTGCAACTACCCCACTGTCCTAATATATAATTATATAGTAAGTCTGCACCAGATATAGGTATATAAATATACAGGAATGTATATACGGACAGGTGTTCCTAACTTCTCGGTGTGTGTATATATATATATATATATATATATATATATATATATATATATATATATATATATATATATACAACTTTAGAACACTTTCCCACCAGGAGACTCGAACCCTAGCCAGCACAGAAGCCTTCCAGCAACTGGCATAACAGGTACGCCTTAACCCTCTGCACCACCGCTCAGACCCTTAAAAGATATATATATATATATATATATATATATATATATATATATATATATATATATATATATATATATATATATATATATATATATATATATATATATATATATATATATAAAATATATATATATATATATATATATATATATATATATATATATATATATATATATATGGAGAATTATGAGGAGGATTATGACAAAGGAAGATAGCAAGAGGCTACAAGACGACCTCAACAAAGAGAAGGAATGGTCCAACAAATGGCTTCTAAAGTTTAACTCAAGTAAATGTAAAGTAATGAAGCTAGGTAGAGGGAAGAGGAGGCCAGACACAAGGTACTAAACGGGAGACACTGTCTTCCACGAAACGGATAGAGGTGATGTAAGACTTGATATCACACCGAACCTGTCTCCTCAAGCCCATACATTTATTTATTTATTTTTACATATTTATTTATATACAAAAGTTCTTACATTCTTGTAAAGTCACTAGTACGCGTAACGTTTCAGGCAAGTCCTTAATCAGAATTTTTCCCCAGAATACGACCCGCCAAATCGTTTAACAACCAGGTACCCATTTTACTGTTAGGTAAACAGAGGCTACAGTTAAGGATTGGCGCCCAGTAAGTCCTCCCCGGCCAAGATACGAACCCAAGTCAAAATGCTCGCGAAACGCCGAGCGAGGGTTTTACCACTGCGCCACGGGAACTGCGGATATAAAAAAAATATTAGCAGCATCATATGCGAGGCTGGCTGACGTCAGAACCGCCTTTATAAATTTGTGTAAGGATTCATTTAGAAATTTGTATACCACATATGTCATGCCAATCCTGGAGTATGCGGCTCCAGCATGGAGTCTATACCTCGTCACACATAAGACGAAGTTGCAAAAGGTTCAAAGGTATGATACCAGACTAGTTCCAGAACTAAAAGGTATGAGTTACGAGGAAAGGCTTCCTGAATTGAACCTCAATTCTCATGAGTTGGGGGGAGACATGATTACCACATACAAACTTCTCATGGGAATTGGCAGAGTAGATAAAGCCGGATTATTTAACACGGGTGGTACTCGAGCAAGGGGACACAGGTGGAAACTCAGTACAAAAATGAGCCACAGTCATTAGAAAGAATTGTTTCAGTACCATAGTTAATAAATGGAATGCATTAGGCAGTGATGTGGTGGAGGCTGACTCCATACACAGTTTCAAATGTAGATATGATAGAGCCCAGTAGGCTCAGGAACCTGTACACCAGTTGACTGACAGGTGAGAGCCGGGACCAATGAACCAGAGCTCAACCCCCGCAATCACAACTAGATGAATACACACACACACACACACACGCACCTGGTCTCATATTAACATACATGTATCTATATTACAGGTGTGTACACAGCTGTATACACACCTGGCGGGGTTCAATATACAACACATTACAGGTGTGTTTACCTGCCCCATGTAATCACCTGTTACAATGTCCAGGAAAATGTGGAGACCCACACTCAAGGTTGGGGCGTTGTGAAGTTATTATGAGAGGCGAGGGGTGAGGGGAGAGTGAAGTGGAGAGAGGGGAGAGATGAGGGAAGGTGAGAGAGAGTGAGAGAAGGGTGTAAGGGGAGAATGAAACAAGGTGAGTGAGGGTAAGGCGATGAAGTGAGGGGAGGGGGGGGGAAGAGTATGAGGAGTGAGGGTTATGAGTGACCAGAGTAACGGAGGGAAGGTGAGAGAGAGTGAGGAGGGGTGAGGGGGACGGTAGTTAGATGAGAGATAGAGGGAAGAAGAAGGGAGAAAGTGTGTGAGGGTGTGTGTACAGGTATGCACACCCCTCACACTTCACACTCACACTCCCCACTACACACTACTACTAGTAGTGTGTAGTGGAGAGTGGGCTAAAATGATGGAAATGAACTACTAAAGTTCAACTCCTCTCCTCCCCCCCCCACCAACTAAAATATTGGGGGGGGGGGCGGGCTACTAAAGTTCAACTCAAGTAAATGTAAAGTAATGAAGATATATCGAGGGAACAGGAGGCTAGACTCAAGGTACTAAATGGGAGTTGAAGTCCTTCATGAAACGGACAGAAAGAAAGATCTAGGAATTGATATCTCACAGAACCTGTCTCCTGGATCCCACGTGAAAAGGATGTCATCAGCAGCATATGCGAGGCTGGCTAACATCGGAACCGCCTTTAGAAATTTGTGTGAGAAATTATTTAGAACCTTGTATACCACATATGTCAGACCAATCCTGGAGTATGTGGCTCCAACATGGAGTCCATACCTTGTTAGGCATCAGACATAAGCCGGAGACTGTTTCGAAGGTATGCCACTAGACAAGTTCCAGAATTAAGAGGTATGAGATACGAGGAAAGACTGCGGGAATTGAACCTCACATCGCTAAAAGACATAAAAGTAAGGGGAGACATGATTACCACATTCAAAATTCTCAGAGGAATAGACAGGGTAGATTAAGACAGATTATTTAACCCGGGTGGTAGTTTAACACCACACCACACCCACGTACACCACCACACCCACGTACACCACACTACACCCACGTAAACCACACCACACCCACGTACACCACACCACACCCACGTACACCACACCACACCCACGTACACCACACCACACCCACGTACACCACACAACACCCACGTGCACCACCACACCCACGTACACCACACCACACCCACGTACAACACTGTAATTGGGTATTATTCACAGTTGAGGAAGTGTTCATAATAACGTAGAGTGGTCGCGCCTCTGGCAACTCCCCGTCGGCCAAACTGTCTAAGTTGCCAACTCGTGTTAATTAAATGGCAGAACAAGACTTGATGGTGTGAATTTTAATCAAGTTTGAGCTGTTATTTCACACACGCGGAACGAGCGCCAATAACAATCATACGTCGCTTTTTTTGCTCTGCTTTTTCTTTACCTTTTGTTTACTTTTTTGGGGGGAGGAGGATGGGGAGAGGGATTAGCGAGTAACTTGAATGTTCCAATTTGCGGGAATAGGCAACTGCGATTCTTTTTAAAAAAAAAAGTATCAGATACAATCTTTGTTTGAGTAACTGAACTTAAGTGTACTATGATTTCAATGTTAATAGAATTCTAAATGTTGGGGATTCATGAGGAAAATCATGAAAATAGTTTGTCGTTTACAAGTCTCTTTGTTGACGGCGTCAAATGAAAGTCCAAATGCTCGCTCTGTCTGAAAGAAAACGAGGTAAAAACAATCCATGAATTAATAAAAATGGAATATAATGAAGTACAAATAAAAAGTGACAAAAAAAGAATAATTAGAATCGTAATGAACGGACGCAATAACCGAGCTTTCAGCAATTAATACTAATCAAAAGAGCGTTCAGAATACCGCTGCACAGCAAGACAACAATAATCAAATGAGAGTCCGCGCGGGAGAATTACAATCAATTACGATCAAGCGAGACTCCCAAAAACAGTCGCTCCGATAATACCAGCAGTCAAACGAGACCTGTAATTGTCACTTCCTGATTGGTTCGCGATTTTAAATGTGCTGCAATTTGCAGAACTGAATTTATCATCTTTTTTCACGGGTTTGCTTCCATGGCAGCTGGCGGTGTAAAGGTTCCCATTACACACAGGTGCCTAGATTTCAAGCCTAGCTCCCGACCACACACCTGAACCACAACCTCTGTCTCCAGTCCCTGAGGGGGTTTTTGTTTTTCTTTATAAAGTCTTTTTGATAACTGATAACTGATTTTGATAACGAGATTTCTTTGGTTATCACTATGTGCGTGTGTATTCACCTAGATGTGCTTGCGGGGGTTGAGCGCTGCTCTTTCGGCCCGCCTCTCAACTGTCAATCAACTGTTACTAACTAACTACTAACTAACTACTCCCCCCCCCCTCCCTGCTACACACACACACATACACACACACCCAGGAAGCAGCCCGTGACAGCTGACTAACTCCCAGGCACCTATTTACTGCTAGGTAACAGGGGCATCAGGGTTAAAGAAACTCTGCCCATTGTTTCTCGTCGGCGCCGGGAATCGAACCCGCGACCACAGGATCACGCGTCCAGCGTGCTGAGTGTGTGTTTGTATGTGTGTGTGTGTGTGTGTGTGTGTGTGTGTGTGTGTGTGTGTGTGTGTGTGTGTGTGTGTGTGTGTGTGTGTGTGTGTGTGTGTGTGTGTGTGTGAACGCTTTCCCTGTCCCTCTGTCCATCAATAATACTCACCTTTTATCTTCCCTTTCCCTACTAACCCACGCACCCCCCTCAACCCCCCCCCCCCCCCCTCTTGCATTCTGCTGTGGGAAGATAACATCTGCCCTCAAGGATATATATTTTTTTGACCTCAAAGTCTGTGGAACAAAAAAACTAAGAATCCGCGATTTACCGCCCGTCGCTCCTTGTAGAACAGCTTGGGTGGTCCCCCCCCCCCCCCCCTCTGAGGTCCTTCTCTGAGGTCCTTCCCTGAAGTTCTGTCTTGGGACCCTTTGCTAAAATTCACAGAGTTTACAGAGGTGCTTCTCCAAGATTCTTTCCTGAGGTACTTACTTGAGGAACCGTCCCTGAAGTCATTCTGTGGGGGTCCCTACCTGAAGTGTTTCCCTGAGGCACTTCCCTAAGGTCCTCTCCTTGGGGGAAACGTTTCTGGGGTCCTGAAGTCCTTCCCTAGAGTCCTTCATTGAGGGCGTCCTTGTTTATTACCACTCATTTTCTCTCTCTCTCTCTCTCTCTCTCTCTCTCTCTCTCTCTCTCTCTCTCTCTCTCTCTCTCTCTCTCTCTCTCTCTCTCTCTCTCTCTCTCTCTAAATCCCTGCCATCTTTGTCCTTCCCTCAATACCTTTGCTCTTTCCTCCCTCTGTTCTTCATTTTCCCTAGCTTCCCTTCCCTATCCCTAATTTATTTCCCCTTCAATCTTCCCACATAATAAACTCGAGGAATTAAGACAGAAATGTCGTATATCTCTTCTACCTCTCTGTGTCCCTGTCTCCTCCGTCGTCCGATCCCGGCTGCATCTTACCTGAAACACAAATTAGATGACCTTAATTACATTACATTAAAATTCACTACAGATCTTGTTCTTTGGTGGGAATGAAAGGAGAGAGAGAGAGAGAGAGAGAGAGAGAGAGAGAGAGAGAGAGAGAGAGAGAGAGAGAGAGAGAGAGAGAGAGAGAGAGAGAGAGAGAGAGAGAGAGAGAGAGAGAGAGAGAAACATATAAACTGGATAATTTTATATTCAGGAAAGATAAAAGTAAATAATATTTTGGAAATGGGACTTATTTCCCATTTCCAAATGGGAAATGGGACTTATTTCCCATTTCCAAATGGGAAATGGGAAATATATGAGACTAAACAGATTTCTAATCTTTTTAGTCCCTCTCCTTTATTCTCATGTTTTTTTTTTACGTTCTTACGAGACAGACAGACAGTCAGACAGAACAAGAAAACCTAAAGGCTCCCGCTCAGAAGGCTAATCTGATGGATACATAAATTCAATCAAAATTCTCGTTTTCTTTCACTGAGGAAGGAATTCATTTTCTGAAGGGATAACTCAAGCGCATACAAAGTACCGTGATGTTTGTCGCATCCCTTCCTGCTTTGTATGCTGCTACTT
Source organism: Procambarus clarkii (assembly GCF_040958095.1). Taxonomy (NCBI): domain Eukaryota; kingdom Metazoa; phylum Arthropoda; class Malacostraca; order Decapoda; family Cambaridae; genus Procambarus; species Procambarus clarkii. Next base: position 15,475,614 of record NC_091173.1, read on the forward strand.
ACCGTTTAACATAAAACAATTACAGCGACGGGGACTGATTCAGCAGCGAGTACGTTTACGAATACCTGGTTGATGGGGTTCTGGGTGTTCTTCTACTCCCCAAGCCCGGCCCGAGGCCAGGCTCGACATATACATGTATGTGTTTATTTATATGTGCGTTTATGTGTACAGATATCCGCATGTACTCATGGGAGTGTTGTGCATGTGAAAATATAATTGAGATGGTGAATGAGAATCATTTCCCTGTATGCGTTGTTTATTCCATGTATATGTATTATATTATATACCATACACATGTATTCATGTATATAAAATTGATTGATTAGTATTAACCCTACCTATAATTCATATATAAGTTTCAACACTGCTATAACTGATTAATTAGTATCAATTAACTATAATTAAACCGGTGTACTTTAAACTTTTAAGATATTATATATCAAGCATTAATTATTTATGACCATCATATATATATATATATATATATATATATATATATATATATATATATATATATATATATATATATATATATATATATATATATATATATATATATATATATATAAATGATGGACATAAATATTATATAAACAATCGACTATACATAGAAGTTCGTGGAGCCTAATAGCATGATAACGGCCTTAGTTATCGTTATGATATTAACACTCTAACTTCAGACAATAATGAGGGCCATGATAGCGCTCCAGACCTGACCGGGGCCGACCTGACGAGTGGTCATCATGCCGCCCATCCGGAATCACTGACTTAACTGTCGCAGTTTGCTGTTGGGTTTAACGATTATCATCTTTAGGAGGGTGGTTAACGACTACCATCTTCAGTAGGGCGTTTAAGGGGCAACACAAGAGCTTACTGACTACTCGGCTTGGGTACCTCAGTCCTGAACTGAGTTCGTAAATAAAATTCGGTGTACATTATGCACTGAGAAGTGTACATCCTCCTCTGGGGTGTACATACACTGATAAGTGTATGTACACCTTCTCGGTGTACATTCCCGTCCAGCAGGCACGAGCTTCTACACGTACAAATACGGTTATCTTGAGGTTATCTTCTTGATGTTATTTCGGGGTTTTTTAGTGTCCCCGCGGCCCGGTCCTCGACCAGGCCTCCACCCCCAGGAAGCAGCCCGTGACAGCTGACTAACACCCAGGTACCTATTTTACTGCTAGGGGCATAGGGTGAAAGAAACTCTGCCCAATGTTTCTCGCCGGCGCCTGGGATCGAACCCAGGACCACAGGCTCACAAGTCCAGCGTGCTGTCCGCTCGGCCGACCGTCTCCCTGGGTAAACATTGTATGAATTTATAATTCAGGAGAAAGTTACAATGTAAAATGGTTTTGGATTAAAGAACGGGGTAAGAAAAGTTGTATTAAGAAATATAATAAAAGTGTTCTTAATATTTCATTTTTTTCCCCATTTTTAAGAAAGCAATATCCGAGAAATTTATGGAGGCCACAAAAACAATTGAGATGGATAATTTTGGCCATACGGATGCAAGTGTGATGGTAAATTTAAAACTTTTCGGGCCAAAACGCGTTCACGTACAGCCAATCTATTTCACGGTGGAATAAAGTGTTATGATTATACGGTATTTCATAACTTAGAAAAAAAAAATATCTCAGCATTACAGGAGCCTCTTAAGAGTTGTCACAACGGACAAAAAACGGGGTATTAAAACGCGTGACTCCCAAGCCACCCACCTAACCTAACCGAACCACGAATAGAAAACGCGGTTGTGTGACCTGCTGTGATTCATAATACGCCGTATTTCGTCCGTTGGGGAAATTTGGTGTCAAAATACGATGATATTTGTTTTTTTTTTTCGGGGGAGCGACGCCCCATGGTTGACACAGGGGGTTGTATTCCCGCTGATCTAAGTGGTTGGAGCAGCAGCGGCGTCCCTCTACCCCCCGTCATGTTATCCAACACCTATCCTGTCCTCGCCTCCCGTCCCAATATTCTCCACCCACTATCCACCATACACCACAGCCCACCAGTATCTACCAGCACCCACCAAGGCCCACCAGCACCCACCAAGCCCCACCACCACCCACCAAGACCCACCACCACCCACCTAGCCCCACCACCACCCACCTAGCCCCACCACCACCATGCAAATAGCCTCACCAGCCGCAGCTCAGCAGCCACAAGGGAGGGAAGACAGAGGCAGAACTTGTATGACAGTAACCTTGTTTCTCGCCTGATAGCTCAGATTAATGCTGTCTCGCCAGGAGCGCCGCTCACGTGATGAAGGAGGGAGGTGGAAGAGCCCAGATAACGGGGGGAAGTGAGGAAGGCGAGGAGGGAGAATATGAGTGAGGGAGAATATGAGTGAGAGAGAATATGAGGGAGAAGTGAGGGAGAATATGAGTAGAGGCATGCCGATACGAAAAAAGATGAGATATAAATCACACACACTATATATATATATATATATATATATATATATATATATATATATATATATATATATATATATATATGTATATATATATATATATATATATATATATATATATATATATATATATATATATATAAATTGGTGGCGTTGCCATACGTACAAACCCCCACTAATTACAGGATGAAAGGCACATACAAATATAATGATGGAACCATTCACGGAGTCACAACTCCATAATTATACCAAAACCACAATTTTCTCTCTCGCAAAAATAGATTTTATCGTCAAACTGAAACTGGTATTTTACATAATATTCACGCAAATCCCTTCAGTGTAACACAACACTGCCGTTCAGTGTTACAAAGATGTGAGAAACTAAGCAGCACGTTACAGGAGGTCTTCACTATAGAGCAAGGAGAAGTTGCAGCATTAAGGGGAGTGACACCCAACGAAGGAACACCGGAAGACTTTGAGACAACCAGAGATGAAATAAGAAGACACCTGGAGGAACTGAACACGACCGGGCACGAGGCTGTGGGGACCAGATATCCACGTGGATGCTAAGAGAATAAGCGGAAGTCTTGTGCTGGCCCCCTACTGTGATATGTCACTGAAAACAGAATTACTAGAGTTGGGAGGCGGCCCCTATGCCGCTGTAGTGCAAATATATAGAAAATGGGAGACATACAGCCGGTATTAAAAGCTTGAGGACAGAGTCCCTTACTTTCAAGGTGACGGAAAAGATCAAGACTATAGCAGAACTTCTAGAGACAAGACCATATATAGCACAACACCAGCATGGGGGGGGGGGGGGTTCAATGATGGCAAATTTTGCCTAACAAACTCGATAAGAGTTCAGTGCAGATCAGACATGATCAAATGGATGGGCGGATGTTGATTGTATCATTTTGGACTATCAGGAGGCTACAAGACCCCACGGGAGACTAATACAGAAAACGGGAAACAGGTGTAGGAGTGAGAGGGAAGGTTCCCCTGTGGAAGGTATAGGGGAGAGGGGGGGGAGGACGCCAGATCTCAGGAGCCCGAGTTCATCCCCCTGATGATACAACTAGGTGAGTACATTATAAATCACTGCAGCACAAGTTCACCTCCTTCTTCTTCTCTTTATTCTTTTTATTCTCCTCCTTCTTCCTCTTCTCCTTACCCACCTCCTCTTCCTCTTTCCTTCGCCTGTCTCCTCCCTTCCTGCGGCAAAGTGTATAGCCCTCTGAGACTTGCTTCATTACTACGCTGCGGTCCCTCACACCTGGCCCCCCTCACACGCCTGCCCCCTCACACCTGCCCCCCCCCACACCTACCACCTCACACCTGCCCCCTCACACCAGTCCCCCTCACACCTGCCCCCCTCACACCTGCCCCCCCTCACACCTGCCCCCTCACACCCTGCCCCCCTCATACCTGCCCCCCCTCACACCTGCCCCCTCACACCTGCCCCTCACACCTGCCCCCCCTCACACCTGCCCCCCCTCATACCTGCCCCCTCACACCTGCCCCCCCTCACACCTGCCCCTCACACCTGCCCCCCCTCACACCTGCCCCCTCACACCTGCCCCCCCTCACACCTGCCCCCCCCTCACACCTGCCACTCACACAGCACTCATTTCCCCTTGGTGATACACCTGCAACACCTGTCTCTTTCTCACTCATCCTTCACTCCACATTGATGCCTCGTTATACCTCATCATCAGCGACCCCTCACTGTAACTCACAAACAGCGACCCCTCACTGTAACTCACAAACAGCGACCCCTCACTGTAACTCACAAACAGCGACCCCTCACTGTAACTCACAAACAGCGACCCCTCACTGTAACTCACAAACAGCGACCCCTCACTGTAACTCACAAACAGCGACCCCTCACTGTAACTCACAAACAGCGACCCCTCACTGTAACTCACAAACAGCGACCCCTCACTGTAACTCACAAACAGCGACCCCTCACTACACCTCACTCACTATCAGTAAACCAATAATTGCCAACATATCTGTGTCACCCGTCACCCCTCATTAACTGCCTCATCCGTAACGCTCCCTTTCCCCCCCTCACTTCCCCTCACAGATCCCTCATACTCTCCCTCGCCCATCATAATTACCTGGTTGTGGGAACACCTCTCTCTGGCTTCACCCCTCTCTTCCCTCACCCGCTCTCTGTTCTCTCACCCCTCACTGCTCTCTCTCTCACAACACCTCACTGGCAGTCTCTCACCCCTCATGTGTATAGACTGCCTGGAGTCCTATGGCACAGTTCTGCATAAATGACTAACGCACAAATTTGAGAAACAGACGGGAGTTGCCGGAAGAGCAATTTAATGGAGTACCTAACAGATATAAAACCGAGAGTCACAGTGAGGACGAAAAGTTGGATCTGCGGAGGGTAAGATGGGTAGGAGGGAGGGTCGAGGCCTACAGCTCAGTGTTTTGTAGGTAAAGCAAAGTTAAAGGGAAGAGTCGAGACCGGTAAACATTGAAGAATATCTCAAGAACACCAAGCTGTTGATTTGGACTCTGTAATGGCTACTAGAATTCAATTACAGCAAGTGTACAGTGATGAAAATGAGGACAGACTAGGAGCAACCCACTCGAGCAGACGTAGATGGTACAAGTCCCTCTTGTACAACTTGGGACAAGTCAATCCCCCGCACCTGTGTTGTACTCTGTACAACCCACCGCCGTGAGGATTGTACCTACAACTCCTCAACCAAATTCAAAATAAAACAAAACGCAATTACAATTTTTTGTTGTTTCACCGGCTTTATTTTGTTTGAATTTGTAACATAGAAATTTTTTGTCAGTGTCGGCACGAATATGGAAGCCTTTGGCCATATTTGCCCGTCGTTCTGACGGTCGTTCTGTTTGTCATTCTGTCTGTCTCTCACCTTTATTCTGTCTGTGTAACTGTCCTTCATTGTCAGTGTGACAGGCGTCCGGCGTCCTTGTGTCACTGACAACTGTAATGGAATAATTGGTACATATATTGTGGTCACGTTCCGGAGTGCAATCCTGTTATTATCTGTCAATCTGTTTATGTAACAGATTGATTTTATGTAACAAATGGTAGATATTGTAACACTATCTACCATTTGGTAGATATTGTAACACTATCTACCATTTGGTAGATATTGTAACACTATCTACCATTTTCCCCCTCTCATTGTGGCTGTGCATCTGTCATTTTGTCCTTTATGATGTGTCATTCTACACAGAAATCACAATAGCGTATGCATCAAATGAACAAATCCACAAGGGCCGTGACGAGGATTCGAACCTACGTCCAAGAGCATCCCAGACGCTGCCTTAATCGACTGAGCTACGACATGGTCAAAAGAATTGAAACCAGAAGTTCTACTGAACTGACTTGGATCCTTCAGCCTCTCTGCAGTTTGTATCTCGGAGAGGCTGCAGGATCCAAGTAAATTCAGTAGAATTTCTGGTTGCAATTCTTATACCATGTCGTAGCTCAGTCGATTAAGGCAGCGTCTGGGATGCTCTCGGAAGTAGGTTCGAATCCTCGTCACGGCCCCTTGTGGATTTGTTCATGTGCCGTTCTATTTCAAGTTGTTTTTCTGTTTCTTTATTGCGTCATTCTATTATTATTGTTGTTATGTCGTCTTGTATTGGGTTTCATCTCTTATTGTGTGTCCTTCTGTCTCATTGTGAGTTCTGTCTCTTACTGTGTATTATTGTGTCTCATATTATATGTCTTTTTGTCTCTTACTGAGGTGGCATTCTGTATGTTAATATGTGTCGTTCATTCTTTCAATTAGTCCTTCTGTCTCATATTGTGTGTCATTCTGTCAAGAATTATTTTCACACTTCTCTCATGCTGCCTGACTTTACGTAATTCATTCATTCACTCTCACTCTCTCTCTCTCTCTCTCTCTCTCTCTCTCTCTCTCTCTCTCTCTCTCTCTCTCTCTCTCTCTCTCTCTCTCTCTCTCTCTCTCTCTCTCTCTCTCTCTCTCTCTCTCTCTCTCTCTCTCTCTCTCTCTCTCTCTCTCTCTCTCTCTCTCTCTCTCTCTCTCTCTCTCTCTCTCTCCCGTTCATCACTTTCTGCCATAGTTCCCGAGAGACAGCAGTAATCTAGACTATCACGCGAGAAACAAGATTACTGTTATATACCAGTTTCTGCTTCCTCCTTTGAGGGCGGATGGCGGATGGCGGGTGTGAGTGTGGGCGGTGATTGACAGACGGATGTAAGTGTGGGCGGTGGGTGCATGAAGTGTGAGTGTGAGGGCAGATAAGGATGGGTGGATAGGCAGTATAGTAGATAGGCATGAGGAATGTGTGGAAGAAGTTATCCACCAGATCGAGGCGGATGGTGTTTCTGTCAATTTTTCGCTCCACGGCGCCCAGTTGAGGACTAAATGGCATAACAGCGGAGGGGCGTTGGGACGGAGCCCGTCCACCACACACCCGTCTCATGGATTAGTGTGGTTGTCAAAACACTGGAAAAAAAGCCATTAAGGAAAGGCGCACAGGACACCCGAGGACCGCCAAACCTGCTCCCAACGTAAATAAAATAATTCAGTTGGTGATGGGGGGAAAAAAATTACTGTGTATCAAACCTGTTGATTTTATATTTTTATTATTATTTTTTTTTAATTATAACAAACAGTTCCTAATTTTTTGTTTTAATAACTCTTTATTATTATTTTGATTTGCATTAAGAACGGCTGGAAACGCTGCACGCAACAAGGGAATTATGTCAGCTTAGGTTAGGTTAGGTTAGGTTAGGTTAGGTTAGGTTAGGTTAAGTTAGCTTAGGTTAGGTTAGGTTAGCTTAAGTTGGGTTAGGTTAGGTTAGGTTAGGTTAGGTTAGGTTAAGTTAGGTTAGGTTAGGTTAGGTTAGCTTAAGTTGGGTTAGGTTAGGTTAGGTTACGTTAAAATCTTAGCCCTGAACATAGTCCAGGGCTACAGTAATCTATCAGTACATATGCACCGAGAAGAAGGCTTCGCTTCTTGCAGGTCGGCGTTCGATCCCCGATTGTTCAAGTGGTTATAGGCACCGTTCTTTCCCTCCAATCTATCCCAAGTCCTTGTCCTTATAATCCATCTAAATGCAGTATAGTCGGACTGGCTTGGCTCTCACCTCATAATCGCCTTATCTTAACCTTGCCTTTGTCTACATGTCATTGTTAAGGAATTTAGGGTCATTCAACATCATTTTGAAGTGACACGTGTGTTTGAATTGTTGAGGTAGTCATTACCCCGCCGAACACACGACGAAACTGCGATGACGTCGATGTCACGATCGAACAAGTTGTAACACCTCCTAATTAGTAGTAACAAGCAATGTAACAAGTTGTAACACCTCCTAATTAGTAATAACAAGTTGTAACAACTTTCTACCGCGTCATAACACTTTATACCAAGATATCACCACTTTGTAACAAGTTTTAACAACTTTGTAACACGTCACAAAACTTTCTAACAAGAAGTAACACCTTTGTAACAAGACGTAACAATAAGGGACCGTTACGTTGTGTGTGCGCAGGTCATTATTTTGGTGGCCAGGTTCTGGCTAATGGAAGTTTTGTGATAAATGCGTTTTTTTATGATTATTTATTTATTTATTTATTTATGCATATACAAGAAGGTACATTGGGATTGTGAGGATACATAACATGGTAATTACAATCTTGTAAAGCCACTAACTAGTACGCGCAGCGTTTCGGGCAGAAATCGGAGATTAAAAAGATTACCATTATTGTGACACAGGGATGTGTCTGGTATGGTTCGTGGGCATTCTTTTGTTGGTAGTTAATTGTTGGGGGGGAGACAGCAGACGTGACGAGAAGAAGAGAGGGGGTGAGGGAGGGGGGAGAAGGGACGGGAATTATCATGGGAAAGCACCGTTGTTGTTGCTGTTGTTATAGATTCAGCTACTCGGAACAAGTTCCAAGTAGCACGGGCTATGGTGAGCCCGTAATGGACTTACCTACCACAGGAGCGATGCTGGGGGGGGGGAAGCACCAAGCCATTACGACTATACAGCACTGGAAAGATGTCAGGATAAGGACTTGGGATGGGACAGGAGGAAGGAATGTTGGCCCAACCACTTGAACGGTCGGGGATTGAACGCCAACCTGCATGAAGTGAGACTGTCGCTCTACCATCCAGCCCAAGTGGTTGGGTGGGGGGGGGGAGTGTAAATTAAAAACGTAATAAAGGAAAATGTAGAAGGCCTATTGGCCTATGTATTTATATCCGCATAAACACATATCTAATCTCCGCTTGAAACAGTATAACGATTGAACGTCCATTATGTTACAAGGTAATTTGTTAACACTGGCTGGTACAGAGAATTAGCAGGCTGAGAGCTCTCGATCCCTTGCCAGAACTCATGGTAAGCCTTACGTACTTGTGCAGACGAGGAGTCACAATAACGTGGCGGAAATATGTTGACCAAACGACACACATTAGAAAGTGAAGGGACGACGACGTTTCGGTCCGTTCTGGACCATTCTCAAGTCGATTGTGATTTGAGAATGGTCTAGAACGGACCGAAACGTCGTCGTCCCTTCACTTTCTAGTGTGTGGTTTGGTCAACCTTACATACTTGTTTTGCCTAGAACACGACCCGCCAATCGTTTAACAACCATGTATCCAATTACTGCTGGGTGAACAGGGGATGAACAATTCAAGATTGACGCCCTGGCCAAGGCTCGAACCCAGACTAAATCGCTCGTGAGAAGCGAGACGACTGTACCGTTGCGCCACCGGGGGACTGTCCATATTGTGTGACTCGCGCGAACTTTGTTAGAAATACACGGCATTTAGTTTATCTTTCATTACACCGACCATATCTTGGCATTTTCCGGAACAATTTTGGGTAAAATAGCAGCCAGGAAACCCGAATTAGCGGTGAGCAAACCCCGGACATGTAATTTGTGAGCAGTAAAGTGTAACACACACACACACACTGCACTGTATCAGGCTACACCAGCTCCTACACTGATATGCAAATTCCGGAGGTCATTTAGCAGCAACATAATTCCTGTGTGTCTAGCAGAGGACAGACGCTCATCAATCTCCACACGTGTGATATATTAAACGAGGCATTATGCCTCACAATATCTTCATTCGCCCTTGTGATCCCTGGAAACACAAACCGAAACTGTCTCTATTTTCCGCTTGTAACAACTTGTAATAAAGTTTTTACATCTTGGCTTAATGTGTTTATGACGTATTGGAACGTTGTTACAACTTGATATATTGGTTGTTATAACTGGTTAGGTGGTGTTAAAACTTGTTCGAACGTTGTACCAACGTCGTAGTTTCGGTGTGTGTTTGGAGGGATAGAACCACAGTGTATTTGGTTCATAGGATACATGGAAAGGATTTTAGTTTTTTGGGGGGGTGAGTGTGTCAGGGTGGAGAGTAATTACTGGTTAACGATGTGATGTAGTGTTAAGCGTTCTGTTTATGTGGGGTTATCTTTCCCTGTGTGTTCGGCGCAATTTAGTTGTTAGTTGTATGGGGAGTTATTAATTAGTGTCTGGGATTAACTTCAGGATGTCATCTAAGTCAGAATTGTCCTACGATACACTGCCTTGGGGTATACTGTTCTCTGATACACTGTCCAGGGATTCATTTACTCCTGCTGTGTATCCAAGAAAAGGATAATTCTTTGGTCCATTCTCTCTCTCTCTCTCTCTCTCTCTCTCTCTCTCTCTCTCTCTCTCTCTCTCTCTCTCTCTCTCTCTCTCTCTCTCTCTCTCTCTCTCTCTCTCTCTCTCAATTTTTATTTCTCTTTATCTCTACCTCTGTCACACACACAGACCAAATTCTGTGTCACACACACACCACACACCCACACACACACACACACGCACACACACACACACACACACACACACACACACACACACACACACACACACACACACACACCACACACACACACACACACACACACACACACACACACACACACACACACACACACACACACACACACCTAGCTCGATAATATCCTTATAAACCAACCCCCCTCTCCTTCACCTTAATGGATCAAAAGGCGGGTCATTAGCAGGCTAACCCACCCACGTCCGCAAGAATCAATCACCCACAGTTTTGGAGGCATAAAGCCGTCCTTACCGCTCAGTCCATATTAGGAGCTATGAACCTGTTCACCGTCATTACAACCGAGCAACCACAACTTTAGGACAGAGAAAGACAGGGAGAGACAGAGAGAGACAGAGTCTCAAGTTAAACTCGGTCAGCTGGGAAATCTTCTGCCTTCATTATGGGCTAAAATCCTTTAGAGAACATTGTCTTCCCCCATGGTGGAAGCGAGGGGAGAACAAAGTGCTATTATCTTAGAACAATTCGGTCGAAATTCTTTGATTTCGATTATGTTGGCGCTCCTTATTGAAGCTCTTAAAAACGGCTCGTTTTCCCCCCGCTGTGTTGAAGGAAGTTGATGAGTCGGGCGGACAACTGCACTCTTATAGTCCCGCTGAAAGAACTCTTCATGATCTATTGTCTATATTTTCCAACTCTTCCCATTGGCTGAGATGACGAGAGAGACCCTGTCAGCTGACGACACCCCCGCCCCCCACCCCCTTCCTGTACCCCCAGGGTAGCGTACACCACTGTCTATCGGCGTTAGAACACATTCACTGCCTATCAGTTTTACAGCAAAGCCACAGTCTACGAGAACCTGTCCTCTTAAAAAGAACGACGCTTTTGGCCGTTTGCCCGTATGGCCGAATATGGACGTAATTTGAAAATGAAAAAAAAATGAAAATAAATTTGGGATTTTTTTTTCAACAACAGTAAGTTAATTGTCCTCTGATAGGTTAGGTGGGCAGGAAATTCTCATAAAGTTTCAAAACGGTATGAAAAACGTTAAAGAAAAATTTCCTCTTCTAAGCTTGCCGAGTACGCCGGACGACTCAAACAGAAAACGGAACAGTACATCACTTTTGAGTCGATTTCATTTCAAATTACGTCCAAATCTGGCCATAGCGCGCATACCAGTCAAAAGTGACGTTATTTTTAAGAGGACGGGTTGCTACGACAGCGTTAACACAGCATGAACTGCACCCGGTCAATAAGACACTATCACATGATAACACCATAAAACATCACATATATACTACAGTTAGGAAGTGCCGCATGTGATCCTTTCCGGCTTCAACACACAACAGTGAGGCGAGTGCAACACACACTTTTTTTTTTTTTAGTGTCAGAGTGGTTGACAAATGGAATGCATTAGGAAGTGATGTGGTGGAGGCTGACTCCATACACAGTTTCAAGTGTAGATATGATAAGAGCCCAATAGGCTCAGGAACCTGTACACCTGTTGATTGACAGTTGAGAGGCGGGACCAAAGAGCCAGAGCTCAACCCCCGCAAGCACAACTAGGTGAGTACTCACGAGGCCTAAGGGATCGCTGCCGGCATCACACACAACACAATAAAGTACCTGTCACTGCCGCAAGAGAGAGATAACGAGGTGAGTCACGAGGACCTAACAAGCAAGAGATGTCCAACTTGTTTAAGACACCAGTGCTGTCTTAGGGGATGGGGAAGGAGGGTGGGGGGAATATAGGGGCATGCTTACAGACCAGTTCAAGTCTGGTAAGCTGATGCTGACTTGGAGAACGTGCAGAGAACTTTAGATTTAGATTCATTTAGATTATTGGGGATTGCTTTAGAAATCACTCCAACTGAGCGCAGTTGGAGAAATTTTTGATTTAGAGCGCAGACGAGAGATATACATACAAATGTATCCAATATTTTGAAAACATTAGACTTTACAATCTGCACACGAAATTACCTCTTTAAGAGACCAGTAACATGGTAGAATGGGTGTAATTGCCTCGTTGAATTGTAAAAGGCACAATGGGCGCGGAAATACAAGCTTTTATCAACATTGAGAACCCAAAAATGTTCACCACTTTTCCTTGTTCAGATCAAGAGGCCTAACTACTCGACCTCTCGGTGTTTAACAGGCAGCTTCATAACTACCATCAAAGATTACCTTTTCAACCGGACAGTAATCCATACGTCAGGCTGCGAGCAGCGGCGTCTAACAGTTTAGTTGTCCACTAACCTGAAGGCCTGATAAGAAACCGGGCCGCAGGGATATTGGCCATTACCACACATGAATTGTCGATCAAGAAGTTGATTCTTCAAGAGGAAGAAAATGAGAGGCGGGACGGAGGAAACTGCAGGAGGTGGAGTAATGCAATGAAGAAGGAAGGAGAGGGAGGAGAAAGGAACGATAGTGGAGGGACGAGGAGGAGGAGGAGGAGAGGCAGACAGGTTTGGACTCATTACCATCATCAATGGATCAGGTTACGGGAGACCGGCCGGAAAATCTGATTGCTGGAGGTGTGGGTGGTAAGTGTGGAGGGTTGGTGAAGGTGTGGGTGGTGAGTGTGGTGGAGGGTTGGTGGAGGTGTGGGTGGAGAGTGTAGAGGGTTGGTGCAGGTGTGGGTGGTGAGTGTAGAGGGTTGGTGCAGGTGTGGGTGGTGAGTGTGTTGGGTTGCTACAGGTGTGGGTGGTGTGTGTGTTGGATTGCTGGAGATGTGGGTGGTGAGTGTGTTGGGTTGCTACAGGTGTGGGTGGTGAGTGTGTTGGGTTGCTACAGGTGTGGGTGGTGAGTGTGTTGGGTTGCTGAAGGTGTGGGTGGTGAGTGTGTTGGGTTGCTACAGGTGTGGGTGGTGAGTGTGGTGGAGGTTTCCGTACGAAATGCGTCGAAATAACCGTATAATCACTACGGCTGATCAAGAGGTGGAATACAACACAAGCGGAAGTCCTGGAAGCCACCTCAACCCGCACCTCTAAATACGAATAATAATGACTACAAACATCAATAATAATACATCAATAATACATCAATAATACATCAATAATAATCAACAATAATACAACAGGTATAAGACTTGTACACATCAAGTCCCAGTTGTGAAGTCACAATCATATTCAAATTTCTCTTCTCCCTTTCTTCCTATCTTTAATTTCTTCTACTTTTAAATGCTATATACGTAAATACAGATATATTAGTGATACTTTCAACACAGAACACTGTATGTGTTGTTGTGTTGAGTAGATGTGGCTGTGTTGAGTAGATATTCCTGTGTAGAGTAGATATTCCTGTGTTGAGTAGATGTGGCTGTGTAGAGTAGATATTCCTGTGTTGAGTAGATATTCCTGTGTAGAGTAGATATTCCTGTGTAGAGTAGATATTCCTATGTTGAGTAGATATTCCTGTGTTGAGTAGATATTCCTGTGTAGAGTAGATATTCCTGTGTTGAGTAGATATTCCTGTGTTGAGTAGATATTCCTGTGTAGAGTAGATATTCCTGTGTAGAGTAGATGTGGCTGTGTAGAGTAGATATTCCTGTGTTGAGTAGATATTCCTGTGTAGAGTAGATGAACATAAATTTCTGGTTTTTTTTTCTCACAAAGAGTTAAATAACAAACGACAGAAGGGAACTGCTTTGTCGCATCGTCAAGATTTATTCCAATCCTCACCAAGATTTATTCCAATCCTCACCAAGATTGATTCCAATCCTCACCAAGATTTATTCCAATCCTCACCAAGATTTATTCCAATCTTCACCAAGATTTATTCCAATCCTCACCAAGATTTATTCCAATCCTCACCAAGATTTATTCCAATCCTCACCAAGATTTATTCCAATCCTCACCAAGATTTATTCCAATCCTCACCAAGATTTATTCCAATCCTCACCAAGATTTATTCCAATCCTCGCCAAGATTTATTCCAATCCTCACCAAGATTTATTCCAATCCTCACCAAAATTTCCCTTCGCCTTTCGGAAACACCACAAACAATTTCACCTCAGTTTCCCCTATTTGTTTAGTTTTTGGCGCGCAAATGGGATTAGGTACGATATTGGATCAGAGCCAATATACCTACTTTAACAATGTGTGTGTTAAGGCATTGGATTACTCAAAGTGCTCTGTTTCCTCGCAAGTTATTTAACGTATTTACACATTACTGAGAAGACGCGGGAACCAACACTCCCGTCTGAAACATAGGCTTAAATAGATGAAATATAATATACATATACGGATTAGAGAGAGAGAGAGAGAGAGAGAGAGAGAGAGAGAGAGAGAGAGAGAGAGAGAGAGAGAGAGAGAGAGACAGACAGACAGACAGACAGACAGACAGACAGACAGACAGACAGACAGACAGACAGACAGACAGACAGACAGACAGACAGACAGACAGACAGACATATATGCTGTGAAAATTGCATGTTGTGAGGTTGTGGTAATAATAATTATTAGTAGCAGTGCTAATAATTGTCGCAATAATTGCCAGAATAGGCTTAAGGGATAGTAGTAATAAGTGTAGCAATCGTTTCCAAGCCCATGTACGTCTGTCTGTAAACACGTGACGGGAGACTGATTGTGTTCGTGCCCCGAGTGATCCGGAAGCAGCGTAGGGAGAGAGCCTTTTGCCTTTCTATGGTCTGTGGGTGTAGGATCCGTAGCAGCAGCGGCAGATATTGTCGTTCTTACCACCCACAACAGCCTCGGGAATCACCGTCAGTTTTGTTTTTCTTCTGATATCTGTTATTCCTAGTTATATCTACTCCCTCATTCCTTCCCTCACTGCGCTATTGCTGCTTTCCTTTACTCTTGCATACTCTCTCTCTTGTTCGTATACTCTTACTCATTCTCTCACACACATATTCTCCCTCTCCCATTACTCTCCCTCATGCACCACGAGAGCCTCAATATCCCCCCCCCCATCTCCTTGACTCTTACCTCCAGATAAAATTTTAAGACGCCCTCTGGAGAGACGAGCTGCTTATCTTACCCCAGCCCTCTACCACCACCACCTCTCCACCACCATCACCATCAGCTCTCCACCATTTCCCCACATAATAGAGAACAAGAGCAGAGGACAGAGCAGAGAATCTAAGACCTGATCAACCCACCGTAACCTATCAGTGAGCTGAGTTGAAGGAGTTGATGCATTAGTGCAAGTTGCTGTCCCTCGGAGTTATAACTCAGGTGAGGTGTAGTGTCATCACAAGGAACACCTCAGAAAATAAAAACGTGAGAGAGAGAGAGAGAGAGAGAGAGAGAGAGAGAGAGAGAGAGAGAGAGAGAGAGAGAGAGAGAGAGAGAGAGAGAGAGAGAGAGAGAGAGAGAGAGACAGACAGACAGACAGACAGAGAGAGAGAGAGAGAGAGAGAGAGAGAGAGAGAGAGAGAGAGAGAGAGAGAGAGAGAGAGAGAGAGAGAGAGAGAGAGAGAGAGAGAGACAGAGAGAGAGAGAGAGACAGAGAGAGAGAGAGAGAGAGAGAGAGAGAGAGAGAGAGAGAGAGAGAGAGAGAGAGAGAGAGAGAGAGAGAGAGAGAGAGAGAGAGAGAGAGAGAGCAGATATCAATAAGAAGAATAAAGATATGAGAGATATTAGTGACAGAGCGGGATCAATAAACAATAGGCATAAGGAACGCCCAAAAGTCCTAAACATAGCTACATGGAATAGCTTAACACGAGGAGCCAATATGAATGAGACGCAGCTACAAATGGCAATACCACAGCAAAACTTAAGGAGAATATAAAGGCACTAACAAGAGATGTGGAGGAGAAAAAACAAAATAAGTTGATCAGAGGGCAGCAGGAGAGACAGCTTCACTCGGAAGGAACTGCAAGAGACCAGTGAAGGCGAAAGAGAAGACAGTAGGGGCCTGGAAAAGGTCATAGAGGGCCTAAAGGGCAGCCATCACAGGAGTGACTAACCCCGGGTAGCTACACTGAAGGACGTAGAGGAATGAAAGGAAATGAACCTCAAAAGAGACGATTAAGATCTTCAGGATAGAATAAAATCAGTGGATAAGGAAGGGGGTGGGGCAGTTGAGGAGGCAAAGAAGAAGAACAGAAGAAGGGCAGGGACTATCGGGAGAAAGCGGCAAGCCATTGCGACTATATAGCACTGGGAAAGGATCAGGATTACGACTTTTGAAGAACAGAAGAGAGAACATTAAACATAGAGAATGTGACAGAAAAATGAGGGAACAAGACCAGAGACAACATTTTCAAAAGTATTTAAAATAATCAAGAGGGAAAGCAGATCAATAAATCAAGTGATAGATACAGTAAAAAGCGAGCAGATAGTAAAATGTGCAAAGCAGGCATTGGAGAGGGAGCAATCAGTGGGTAATATATAATCTGTCAGAGCCAGAGAGACACTCATAGCAGACACTATATGATACACTCTCATAGACAGAGAGACACCCATATGGCAAAGAATGAAAGGAAACCAGAAAGAGATAACATAAACTCTCACCATATTATGGGCTAGTGAGACAACCAGGGAAACTGAAGATTAATGTAGGCTAGGAAAGTTCAAATTTGGATGTAATCGACCAGTGTAAGTGAGCTTTCAGAATATTACCTCAGTGAAATATATACTAGTTGGAAAGAGGAAACTGATGGATAAAGGTCAAGTACCATGAAGTATTCATTAGCCAGAACATGTCAAAGGAAGACAGAGAAAGCAAAGAGAACCAAAAAAGAAAAGTGAGTATCTCAGGAAGACCAGCAGGACAAGTAGTGTACAAGTACAGGGAAGTCAGGCAATAGAGAATTAAATACAGCAAAGCAATGGGAGTTTGTCCCCTCTTTTTCTCCCCTCTCATGCCCTTTCTCCCACCTGTCCGTCCCCTTCTACCACTTGACGCGACCCGACACTCCTCAAGTATAAACTGGCAATTGGCCCTCGAGGATATCACTTGCATGAGTCCCACTCGACCCAGTTCATGATATCGAACGAAGCGAAGTGAGTGTCTGGAAGAGCGCCTGACTTCGGGGCTTGGACTGAGCTCCTTCAAGATCATCATCCTGTGGCTCACAGGTCCTCCTCCAGTCTCCTGGGGCCTTTCCTGGTCCTGGAATACTTACCTGGGTTATCCTCCAGGTTGCGCCTGTGTCCAAGGTCTCCCACGTGTCCCGCATCAGTGTCCAGGTTTTCTCCGTGTCCAGGTTCTCCTGCATCCAATCTTGTCCAGTCTCGGTGTCTATGTCTTCCTGTGGTTCCCGCCTCCATGTCCATGCTCTCCTGTGTCCAGTCTACGTGTTAAGGCTCCTCCTATGTCCGATTGCGTTCAGGGTCTTAGTCCAGTGTCCGTGACCAGGTCTTCCTCAGTGTCTCGGCCTCCGTGGCCAGGTCTTCCTCTGTGTCTCGGCCTCCGTGGCCAGGTCTTCCTCTGTGTCTCGGCCTCCGTGACCAGGTCTTCCTCTGTGTCTCGGCCTCCGTGGCCAGGTCTTCCTCTGTGTCTCGGCCTCCGTGGCCAGGTCTTCCTCAGTGTCTCGGCCTCCGTGACCAGGTCTTCCTCTGTGTTTCGGCCTCCGTGGCCAGGTCTTCCTCTGTGTTTCGGCCTCCGTGGCCAGGTCTTCCTCTGTGTCTCGGCCTCCGTGGCCAGGTCTTCCTCTGTGTACTCGCTGGAGCATCCTCTTACCTCCGACTCTGGTGTGGTGGAAGTAGACCTGAAAAATGAACCATTGAGGACACCATCCCGTAGAGAACACAACTTTGAGGAAAGTCCCTAGATTCACCTCAAGGAACTTTTATACCCTGAGCCCCGTGGGAACACATACCAAAAAATATGAGATTGAAACAATAGACGAAAAAGTTCTCATGGTCCAGAACTTCTGCCGAAAAATCGAGACAACTTTTAACATTTATATTTACCAGAAATAATTGGTGGTAATTTTGCAACCAGTAAACATATCAATAGGTCTCGTCGAGACCAGCTGACTTCACCGAGGCCATGTGACGTCACCGAGACCATGTGACGTCACCGACTGGCAGCGATGCAACTCTACCAGTCAATATTCGAAAGCGGTTTGGTAGTGTTGGCGACCCACTCATCACAGGGAGCCCATGGCCACGGCTTCCACTCGCCCGTTTCCACGTCAGCCCCAACAATAGATGCGACTACATGCCATAAAAACAAAAATACGAAACGAAACTAACCATTTCGCCCCCCCCCCCCCCCAAAAAAAATAGATACGAATTCTGAACAACAAAAACAACAAAAAATGGGGCAAATTTTCTGCATTAAAAAATAAAAAAGTAATAATATCTTAAGACCTCTGGACTAGATATATGAAAAAAAATTAAGGTCTGTGTCACCCCCCCCCCCCCCCCACCTCAGTCCTCCCCAGGCAATAAAGGGTTGAAACTATAACAATCTAGCGAGCACCAATTTTCGCGCAGAGGGTCGGATCCTACGACCTGGGTGATGGGATGCGTTACCAGGGGATTCCACTGCGCCCCGCGCGATGCTCTTCCGTTAGCAGCCTGTTCTGTCTCTGGGGGTCTATACTAGTGTGTAAATAAATGTAAATAATGAAGTTTCTACGTATATTAAACGGTTAAATTGAGCCCAGAACGGATATACACACCAAGAGAAGGTCCCTCCCCCTTTGGATATACTCCGAGAGTATATTTTTGCTCTGGACTGTCTGTAGGACTTAAGTATACGTGAACAAATCCACAAGGGCCGTGACGAGGATTCGAACCTGCGTCCGGGAGCATCCCAGACACTGCCTTAATCGATAAGTATACGTGTTGGTTAATAAATTATTGCTTAAAACCCTCCAATTGTTGTTCTTTGTCTGGTCTTTGGTCTTTGGACCAAAATTTGGTCTTTGGTCTTGGCCATAAGACCAAGACCAAACTATTGTGAGCAAGACACACTCTTAACCTGCGCTCATTTATCCTCAGGTCCATAATCGACGCTCACTAAACGGCCATTTGGAATTCTAACTTTATAATCGAAGTCCTTATTTTGAACTCTCTCTCTACTAAGCGCGCCCTGATCAGTAAGCTCCAATCATTCCACACTCGTCGGCACACTCTAATCGACGTACTCTAACGTAATCGACGTACTCTAATCGATGTAATCTAACTAAGAATTTTCAATCGACGGTATCTAATTGTTGGGCTTAATTGGACGTACTTTAATCAACACCATCTTATAGGCGTTCTCAAACCAACGCTCTCTAATCGCCGCTCTTTAAACGGCCACCGATCAAACTGACTTAGGGTCTACTTGAATGCCCTCTCTAATCGATGCACTTCCATCAAGCGATATAAAAATAAATTCCCCATCTACCGTGAATGATTCGATACTGATCTCGTTATGTTAAAACTCCCAGTATCACCATGATCACCAGGCTAACACGAGAGCTGGAATGATAGAACTGGAACGGCGCAAGTAGATAGTAGAGTAATTATCAGGACAAAGCATTAAGCCATTTCGACTATATAGCACTTGGGAAAGGGTCAGGATAAGGATTTGAGATGGGACGGGGGGGAAGGGGAGGAATGGTGTCCAACCACTTGGACGGTCGGGGGGAATTGAACGCCGATCTGCATGAAGCGAGTCCATCGTTCTACCGTCCAAGTGCTTGGGATATCTGGAACGGTGCAAGTGTGTCTGGAATAACACAGAGGTTTGGAATGATGTGAGGGTCTCGAATGGCAGGAATAAATGTGGAATGATACGAACAAGTCTGAAATGACCGCTCTGTCTGTCTGTCTGTCTGTCCACCTGTCCCTTCCTTTTTTCACTCCATCTCACTCCATCGTTCCTTGACTCTTCTATTTCCTCACTCCCTCCTATCCACCCCTCCTCCACATCCCTTCCATACAATTAATCTACCGTCTATTCCTCCCTCCCTTTCTTCTTTCAAGGCTCCATACCAATCCCTCTCTTCCACACCCTCCCTCCCTCTCTGTCTCCCCTGCTGCCGTGTCCTCCACCAGGCCGAGGGGGAGCTTGTGTAGCAGCAGGTCCTCTCTCTCATACCTGCGAGGTTCCCTCCCTGGCCGTCGGCACACCTTAACACGGGGCCACACGCCCGACAAAGCGAGATGATTATCCTGATTCAATTTACCGAAGAAGAGGACCAGTACACTGTCAGACGAATGTCGGATGAGGATGTGGGAGGGTGTGGGAGGGTAGGAGAAGGTGTGGGAGGGAAGGACAGAGTGTGCGAGGGGAGAGGAGAGATAAAGGGTGCTGTAATCATGATAGGGAGAGGGAGGGGATAGAGTGAGGGGACGAAAGTGCATAGGATTAAGGAACGAGGGGCAAGTTGTGATCGTGAGGTAAATACCTGTGTTGTTTATGAGAGGGAGGGATATATATATATATATATATATATATATATATATATATATATATATATATATATATATATATATATATATATATATATCCCTCCCTCTCATAAACTAAACTATATATATATATATATATATATATATATATATATATATATATATATATATATATATATATATATATATATATGTGTGTGTGTGTGTGTGTGTGTGTGTGGGGGGGGGGGGTGTACTCACCTAATTGTGCTTGCGGGGTTTGAGCTCTGGTTCTTTGGTCCCGCCTCTCAACCGTCAATCAACAGGTGAATAGGTTCCTGAGCCTATTGGGCTCTATCATATCTATACTTGAAACTGTGTATGGAGTCAGCCTCCACCACATCACTTCCTAATGCATTCCATTTGTCAACCACTCTGACACAAAAAAAGTTCTTTCTAATATCTCTGTGGCTCATTTGGGCACTCAGTTTCCACCTGTGTCCCCTAGTGCGTGTTCCCCTTGTGTTAAACAGACTGTTTTTATCTACCCTATCAAGTCCCTTGAGAATCTTGAATGTGGTGATCATGTCCCCCTAACTCTTCTGTCTTCCAGCGAAGTGAGGTTTAATTACCGTAGTCTCTCCTCGTAGCTCATACCTCTCAGCTCTGGTACTAGTCTGGTGGCAAACCTTTGTACTTTTTCCAGTTTAGTCTTATCCTTGACTAGATATGGACTCCATGCTGGGGCTGCATACTCCAGGATTGGCCTGACATATGTGGTATACAAAGTTCTGAATGATTCCTTACACAAGTTTCTGAATGTCGTTCGTATGTTGGCCAGCCTGGCATATGCCGCTGAAGTTATCCGCTTGATATGTGCTGCAGGAGACAGGTCTGGCGTGATATCAACCCCCAAGTCTTTTTCCTTCTCTGCCTCTTGAAGAATTTTTACCATCTCCCAGATGATACCTTGTATCTGGCCTCCTGCTCCTTACACCTATCTTCATTACATTACATTACATTTGCTTGGGTTAAACTCTAACAACCATTTGTTTGACCATTCCTTCAGCTTGTCTAGGTCTTCTTGAAGCCTCAAGCAGTCCTCCTCTGTCTTAATCCTTCTCATAATTTTGGCATCGTCCGCAAACATTGAGAGAAATGAATCTATACCCTCCGGGAGATCATTTACATACATCAGAAACAAGATAGGACCGAGTACTGAGCCCTGTGGGACTCCACTGGTGACTTCACGCCAATCTGAGGTCTCACCCCTCACCGTAACTCTCTGCTTCCTATTGCTTAGGTACTCCCTTATCCACTGGAGCACCTTACCAGCTACACCTGCCTGTCTCTCAGCTTATGTACCAGCCTCTTATGCGGTACTGTGTGTGTGTGTGTGTGTGTGTGTGTGTGTGTGTGTGTGTGTGTGTGTGTGTGTGTGTGTGTGTGTGTGTGTGTGTGTGTGTGTGAGAGGAAAAGTGGAGGATATAGAGGGAGAGAGACAAAGAGAAAGGGACAACAAATTAGTGGATACCATCAATAAAACACTTCCTGCACCATTCCCAGCTCCATAAATGTGGCCCGGGTCGAGCGCCAGTATTTCGGACCAGTGATCCATTACCCAGGGGTGGAGTCCAACCGGTGACGGGTGGAGCCTAACCGGTTGTGGGTGGAGCCTAGCCGGTTGAGGGTGGAGCCTAGCCGGTTGTGGGTGGAGCCTAGCCGGTTGTGGGTGGAGCCAAGGGTAGTTGTTGATCACAACCCAAACTATGTTGTGTCCACAAGCTAGGAGCCAACTTAGCTTGTGGACACAACATAGATACAAATGGACAATACTTGGCTTAGTGCGAGTGGAGTTATAGGCTAGTGAGTATTTGGTCGAGGGAGGAGCCTAAGCTGGCAGTAGGAGGAGCCTAGGGTGGCAGTAGGAGCCTAAGCTGGCAGTAGGAGGAGCCTAAGGTGGCAGTAGGAGCCTAGACTGGCAGTAGAGGAGCCTAAGCTGGCAGTAGGAGCCTAAACTGGCAGTAGGAGGAGCCTAAGCTGGCAGTAGGAGTCTAAGCTGGCAGTAGGAGCTTAGCTTGCAGTAGGAGGAGCCTAAGCTGGCAGTAGGAGCCTAGCTTGCAGTAGGAGGAGCCTAAGCTGGCAGTAGGAGTCTAAGCTGGCAGTAGGAGGAGCCTAGCTTGCAGTAGGAGGAGCCTAAGCTGGCAGGAGGAGCCTAGCTTGCAGTTGGAGCCTAAGCTGGCAGTAGGAGGAGCCTAGCTTGCAGTTGGAGGCTAAGCTGGCAGTAGGAGCTTAAGCTGGCAGTAGGAGGAGCCTAGGCTGGCAGTAGGAGCCCAAGCTGGCAGTAGGAGCCTAAGCTGGCAGTAGGAGTCTAATCTGGCAGTAGGAGGAGCCTAGCTGGCAGTAGGAGGAGCCAAGCTGGCAGTAGGAGGAGCCTAGCTGGCAGTAGGAGGAGCCTAGCTGGCAGTAGGAGGAGCCTAGCTGGCAGTAGGAGGAGCCTAGCTGGCAGTAGGAGGAGCCAAGCTGGCAGTAGGAGGAGCCTAGCTGGCAGTAGGAGTCTAAGCTGGCAGTAGGAGGAGCCTAAGCTGGCAGTAGGAGGAGCGTAAGCTGGCAGTAGGAGGAGCCTAAGCTGGCAGTAGGAGGAGCCTAAGCTGGCAGTAGGAGAAGCTTAGCTGGCAGTAGGAGGAGCCTAAGCTGGCAGTAGGAGGAGCTTAGGTGGCAGTAGGAGGAGCCTAAGCTGGCAGGAGTCTAAGCTGGCAGTAGAAGCCTAAGCTGGCAGTAGGAGGAGCCTAAGCTGGCAGTACGAGGAGCCTAAGCTGGCAATAGGAGCCTAAGCTGGCAGTAGGAGCCTAAGCTGGCAGTACGAGGAGCTTAGCTTGCAGTAGGAGCCTAAGCTGGCAGTAGGAGTCTAAGCTGGCAGTAGGAGGATCCTAAGCTGGCAGTAGGAGGATCCTAAGCTGGCAGTAGGAGGAGCCTAAGCTGGCAGTAGGAGGAGCCTAGCTTGCAGTAGGAGGATCCTAAGCTGGCAGTAGGAGGAGCCTAGCTTGCAGTAGGAGGATCCTAAGCTGGCAGTAGGAGGAGCGTTAGCTGGCAGTAGGAGGAGCCTAAGCTGGCAGTAGGAGGATCCTAAGCTGGCAGTAGGAGGAGCCTAGCTTGCAGTAGGAGGATCCTAAGCTGGCAGTAGGAGGAGCCTAGCTTGCAGTAGGAGGATCCTAAGCTGGCAGTAGGAGGAGCTTAGGTGGCAGTAGGAGGATCCTAAGCTGGCAGTAGGAGGAGCCTAAGCTGGCAGTAGGAGGAGCGTAAGCTGGCAGTAGGAGGATCCTAAGCTGGCAGTAGGAGGAGCCTAGCTTGCAGTAGGAGGATCCTAAGCTGGCAGTAGGAGGATCCTAAGCTGGCAGTAGGAGGAGCCAAAGCTGGTGTTGGTAAGGCCGACCTGCCTGTCAGAGCACCGCCTGGAGCCTTGACATTTACCAATGGGGGAACATTGCAAGATCATGATGCAAGTGCTCTCAAATATACAGTGTATTCAAATAAAAGAAATCTTTTCATTCGAGATAATGAGAAAAAATTATGAGTTCTTCCCAGCTTGTGCTCTTCAGGTGGCCGGTTGCGCCATCACATTAGCAGAGAAAATTACACGAGGCTGGAGAACAGGTTTACAACAGGTCCTGAATGCAGCCACTTACAGCGTGAGTGATTACTTCAATTTACCCCTCTTGTATTTTCCTTCTTGGCACAATACCTGCGATTCATGCTTCCAGTGATAATATCTGTTTATTATACACTACGAAGAAAAATAATAACAAATCATACATACATACATACACACACACACACACACACACATTTAATAATATAAACGGAAACATTCCGTTTATATATATATATATATATATATATATATATATATATATATATATATATATATATATATATATATATATATATATATATATATATATATATATATATGTGTGTATATCACGAAAATAAACACGTGATTAAGAATGTGACAATGTCAGACCACGGAGGGAAAATGAAACAGGAAATTTCCTGTTTCATTTTTCCTCCGTGGTCTGACATTGTCATATATATATATATATGTGAAAATATATATGAAAATTATTAAATACAGAGGTCTAGCACACTGCTACAGCTTTGTTCCGATCGGCTCGGAGACCCTCGGTTCGTGGGGAAAATGTGCATTGAAGTTCCTGAAGGAATTGGGGGACAAATTGATCAGCGCTACAAAAGACCAGAGAGCAAAAAGTTTCTTGTTCCAGCGCCTCAGTGTTGCGATTCAGAGGGGAAATGCCTGTTGCGTCTTGGGCACTAGTCCAACTTCAGAGGAATTCGAAGAAGTGTTTGACTTGCAACAATGATCGAACCCGTCTGAGACATTCATCAATGTTTCTCATTGTTGTGTTTTTCAAGAGATCCATAACCTTTAAGCACCTTTTTGCATTATTATTTTTGTATCAACCCATGTATATCTTGTAACCATCAAATGCATAATAAAGCACAAAAAATAAAAAAGGAAGGGGGTGGTAGGAGAAAAGCACACAGAAACTGTATTGGAGGGGATCTAAACATTCCCTCTAATGCGTTATGCGTGGTTTCCTCCGAGGCTATGGGTCCCCCTTCTTCCAGCTAGAGGTGGTACTCCCTTCCTATTGAAAAAAAAAAAAAAAAAATATATATATATATATATATATATATATATATATATATATATATATATATATATATATATATTTATATATATATATATATATATATATATATATATATATATATATATATATATATATATATATATATATATTTATATATATATGTCGTACCTAATAGCCAGAACGCACTTCTCAGCCTACTATTCAAGGCCCGATTTGCCTAATAAGCCAAGTTTTCATGAATTAATGTTTTTTCGTCTACCTAACCTACCTAACCTAACCTAGCTTTTTTTGGCTACCTAACCTAACCTAGCTTTTTTTGGCTACCTAATCTAACCTTACCTATAAATATAGGTTAGGTTAGGTTAGGTAGGGTTGGTTAGGTTCGGTCATATATCTACGTTAATTTTAACTCCAATAAAAAAAATTGACCTCATACATAGTGAAAAGGGTAGCTTTATCATTTCATAAGAAAAAAATTATAGTAAATATATTAATTCAGGAAAACTTGGCTTATTAGGCAAATCGGGCCTTGAATAGTAGGCTGAGAAGTGAGTTCTGGCTACTAGGTACGACATATATATATATATATATATATATATATATATATATATATATATATATATATATATATATATATATATATATATATATATATATATATATATATATATAACACCGTTGTTTACATATAGTTTTAAGCGAACTTAGAGAGTTGTTGATATATATTTCTACACACTGAGGACACAAGAGTCAGATGGTGCAGGGGGGGGGGGGAGTTGAAGGGAGGGGGGGGGCTCAAGAACCAGGTGGTTTGGGGGTGAGGGGGGCAGGGGGGGTAAAGAAGTCACAAGGGCCAGCCAATCAGCGGCGTCCGTCATCTTGTGACGACCCTGCACGAATGGTCGCCAAAGCAACTTTTATAAGCGCCAAGTGAATAACCCCCATTAACCCTTAATGGCTCCATTGATTTCATTTTATAATTTAAAGCCGGGTCTGACCTACAGAAACGTGTCAAAGCACTGGTAATTTAATTTCAATTAATCACTTTCAAATTATCAAAACCCGCGAGTAAACTATGTATGAAAAACTAAGATTTTTTCGAAAATCGGAATATTATAACTAATTTGAAAACAACCAGCCGTAGGCTATACGGAAATTCTCTTCCTACTATGATAGGGTAATGGGATGCTTAACATTATTCATGATCCTCCCCCGTCCAATCAGGAGCCAATAATACTTCCGAATTACGACTAACCAACCAATGAGACGCTTAGCCACCTCGCGCGGCTCGACAAAAGAATCAACCAATCGCGAAACAGCAAATACTCCTCATCTTGAAAATTATCAGCCAATGAGATGCTTCGGAATATCCTTATTAATGATTATGAGAAAATGAGTAGGTGCCATTAGAAGGATTCGAACCCCCTTCACACACGTTGACACATCACGTCAATGTGAATTCTTTGTGCAATGATGATAAGATAAAAATAAACTTGTTAATACTGATAAGAAAAACCAATTTGAGCAATGTGACTCGTCCCAGAGACCCGTGGGTACTCCCAGCCGCGCACCTCAACCCCCTGAACCACGACGTGCTCATGGTAATCTTGGTGGGGTTCTACAGGACATCTTCGCTCGAAACCCCCCGCGCCCCGTGAACGCAGTCAACCTGGCTGAATAACGTTTAACATTCACCAGGTGTGAATGTTGGGAGAGGTTGTGTGAGTTGTATAAGAGTGAAGGAGTTCCACCTCATCCCTCCACTCACCTATCCCGGCCCTCCACTCTCACCTATCCCGGTCCTCCACTCTCACCTATCCCCGCCCCTCCACCCACACCTATCCCGGCCCCTCCACCCACAACTATCCCTGCCCAACCAGGGACTAGCGCCGGCCAACCCTCTTAACTTTACCTCCCTCAGGTAACACTCCCGTAAAAAAATTCCAAAGTGTGTTTTCAAAGAGTCGCTGCGAGCTGCAGGAGCCGCGGGTGGACCCGGGGGTGACAGGAGACGCGGGTGGACCCGGGGGTGACAGGAGACGCGGGTGGACCCGGGGGTGACAGGAGAGCCGCGGGTGGACCCGGGGGTGACAGGAGAGACACGGGTGGACCCGGAGGTGACAGGAGAGCCGCGGGTGGACCAGGGGGTGACAGGAGAGACACAGGTTGACCCGGGGGGTGACAGGAGACGCGGGTGGACCCGGGGGGTGACAGAACAGACACGGATGGACCCGGGGGTTGACAGAACAGACGCGGGTGGACTCGGGGGTGACAGGAGAGACGCAGGTTGACCCGTGACACACACAGGAGAAGCAACTGGATGCTAGTGGACGCAAGAGACGCAAATGCATGCAAGGCCTAATTGGACGCGGGAGACAGAATTAACTACTGAATAATTCATTAGCGTCGTAATAACAAGCTCACTGCAGCCGTAATACCGAGGTCACCTGGAGCCCGTAAGAACGAGGTCACTGGCGCCATAACACCCAAGGTCGCCGCCGCTGTAACGAGGTCACTGGAGCCAATAAGAGGAAATAAAATCAGGAAAGAATTACTCTTTAACTTCCTGTACAAAGTTGCCAGCCTTAGATACTTGTGCAAACTTGTTACCACTTAATTTCCTTGTTTCATTTGGAGATGCTATCATGCGGGTACCGTGTGGGTACCAGGAGGATATTGCGTGTGGG
>NC_091173.1:15511029-15558529 GCF_040958095.1 Procambarus clarkii
AGTTAGGAGCAAGTGATTCAACTGTGATCAGGTTGTAGATGCTAGGACCGACCAAGAGCGTTCTTGACCTGGCCAGTAACCGTATTACTGTGGGGCATAATATTTTAATTTACTACCCCCTTGAGTCAAGCAAACAGTTTATTTTATCCAGAGGTTCATAACCAACATCCATTAAAAAGCATCGTAGTGTTAACAACTACCTGCTCACTAATGATACGTCACCGTGTCCTCTGTGAGTTTGGATGCACTAGGCTATGACGACCACACAGTCTCAGGAGCTGAAGCTCAATACTTTTAAATTTAACCAGGCAAGTACAAACAGGTAATTACATCTTAGTGAGTACTCGGAAATATAGCTAGGTGAGTATATCCGGGTAAGTATAACCAGGCAAAGGCAATTAGGTGGATGCTTGCAAATGCAACTTGGCAACCATATGAGTACATCCAGTTGAGTACATCCCGGTTAGTACAACATAAAAAGGCAAATAGAATCAATATTACACACAAGTCCACGGTGTTAATTTGGGAGAGAAAATAGATAGGAAAAAATATATAAACGAACTGTTGCCGTTACTCCAAATTAATATTATCCCCGGGAGGATGGCACTGTAATGTGTCAAGTTATGAGGCTTTCGTAGTTGGCTAATTTGTGAGTGTCAGTACAGCAGTTGGCACTCGTCTCTTCGTCTTCGTCTCTCCCTCACTCTCACAAAAAAAGTCTTGAGGCAGCCGATAACCAATCTCTTACCTAATCAATGGTGAGGAATAGATGGATGGAGAAATGAGAATCGGATGGCTGCCTCTCCGCCTCTGTCCTCTGTTTTTTTTGTTTTTATAGACCTGACGTGAAACTCAGGGAAGAGGAGGTGCCACACGCCGCCACCGACAGCGTTATGAAAGCAGCCGCTGGTTATCCCGGCAAGTTGCCACTCTCGCCTACTTTACGGCTCCCGGAACTTATTATGGAGGAGGATACCTTCCTGTTTATGGATCTTAAACTTATTATGGAGATTGACCGAGATCGGGTTTATAGAGAATGTCTATTCTGAGCCTACGTTTGATTAACTGTAGTGTTGATCGATTTTTTCCAGTTTCTTAAATCACATTCTACATATATTTACTTTGATCGCTGGGACGATCAAAGTAAATGTAACTATAATAAATAATTAATTTAAAATCGGATACAGGTCCACGTGGAGCAGCTGAGTTGCTTGTTTACCTGCCCGTGGGACAGCTGAGTTGCTTGTTAACTGGTCAATGGGGCAGCTGAATTATTTGTTTACAGCTCCATGGGGCAGCTGAGTTGCTTGTTAACAGGTCAAAGGGGCAGCTGAACTGTTTGAACACAGTATAACATATTATAATGTTATCGAAATATTACAAGCTCAGTAATAAATTGTGTATCTTGTATCCAAATAGCAGTTCTCTAAGAGCCTGTTTCTATGCTCGCAAATAGTACAGAGAATCGAGGACCAGTATCCTATGTACCCATATTCCTTAGGTTTGACAGAGTTCATCGCCTAGAAACGTAGATAATCACTCAATTACTCCTAATAACATGGTCTGCACTTTGTCTGATTTCATCGGTTCTCCAACGATGCACGGAACACTAACGCTACCCGAAATACGTAACACTCTAAACAACCGCTTGTATGTCGAGAAACAGCAAGATGATTAATGGCTTGTTTTGTTGATAAGTTCCCCTGAAAGAACTTTGTCAAATCGCAGTGGTCAACATCGTCGGCTCACAACCGAAAGCCTATCGAAATTGGAACGGAAGCCCAACACCGGAAATCGAACAGAAAGTTCGATTTCCGTTGTTGAAGAAACGTCCTGACGCGTTATTCTCATCTGACGCCTCTGTTCACTTAGTAGTAAATATGTACCCAGGAGATCGGCAACTGTTGTGGGTTGCAAGGTCAAGCGTTGGCTAAAGGTAGGGGGGGGACTTCAATAAGTCTAAGTACAGGCTTCATGTCCCTGACAACGAGAATCCAAACTACAGATAGCCTATCAAGACTAGTCTCAGAATCTGTCGATGTAAAATACTGAGGGGTGCGTAAATTACGAAACATCATGGTCAGCACTGTGAAGGGACAGGTTCTCTACTGCCTGGCGTACTATTCAAATACGTGATAAGTTGTCTTTGTTTCCAGGAAACGAAGTACTGTATTAGTAGAATTTACCATACTTTTAATTAGTTTTTTCCTTAACTTACCCGGCACAGGAGCGGGGCTGCATGTGAGGTACCGTTATATTACAGATATTGTACTCACCTAGTTGTGCTTGTGGGAGTTTTGGCTCTTTGGTCTCGAGATATTGTTTTGTGTTTGTGTATAGGGTACGATTGTGTATAGGGTACGAGCAAGGTGAGGTGGTGCGACTAATGTGTAAAGCTCCAGTCAAACTAACGTAACTTAAATCATTCAGAAAGTTGAGATTGAAAGTTTAAAATATTAGACGTCTGATCAAATGAAGCAACAACCACCAGCGAATATTGCAACTCATACCTATTTCTACGAATTAAAATCGGCACTATTATACCCCCCAAAAAGTCCACATCTTGCATTTTTCGAATTCTAAACGGCACAACAACTGAAACAGCAAAATTAAAATCTGTTCTAGGCCTGAATAATCAAGCCCTAAAATGCGCTATTTTGGGCCTGATTTAGTATATATACATGTACAGTACTAGGCCTAGGAGGAGTTAGGTTTGGATGTTGCCTTCTTTTCCACTACAAAATTAAAAGTACAAAACTTTGATTATTTTATGCAACAATCCATATATTGTACATTCCGCCAAGATACTTATACGTACTATCATTTTTGGAGAGCAGGTTGGAACATTATGGTAGTCAAATTATAAAATGAATGACGCCATGCTACAGATACAATAGGGAAGGAAGCTGACTTGAGATGTTTACTCCAACATGATAACAACGCTGCAGTTTACTATAAATCATATCTCCTCTACACACATTTATTTTATCAATACTATTATACGTCACGCTTTATCTTTGAATATATTTCCATCAATATCTTCTTTTCCCTATATAACTGTCCCTCTCTCTCACTCTCTGATGAATGCTTCCCTTTATTTCTTTAACATTAAAAAACGAAAATATGACTCGATAAATCATACTTGCAAACAAACATTTGTATAACAAAATATCTAAATTTGATTTTGGACGGGAGTAAAATGACCCAAACTGTCGCGCTATTTTGCCCTTGTCCCTCACCCTGTGTTAGGTTTCAATTTCCAAAATACGTTGTGCTCCTAATTTGTTTTGGTTTTTGCGTATCGACCAAAAAAGCAACACCTGCGCTGGCATACGGTGCCCAGGTACAGACTATGCTCTGCTAGCGCGTAGGAACGTACTGGGCTATACTCCGCTGACGCTCAGGAACGAGAAACATTCTAAGCTCCTCTAACGCTCGGTAATATACTATATACTCCATCACAAAGGAACTCACTATGATCCTCTGGCACCCAGGATCATCACTGCCCCTCGGCTTCATGGAATTTTTTTTCATAATTAGGTACATCTGCATTTATGCAGCTAACCAACTACCATAGACTATATGAAGAGTTACACAGTGTATGTCAAGAGCTAGCTATAAAATGCAAAAAAATGCCCATCTGGCAGGATGGTTAGTTATACAGAGGCAAGTGATCAACTTGATGCGTAGCCAGCGCATGTAAACTTTGTGCGCAGAAATCACAATAGCGTGATTTGTTCATTTGTGCGCAGTATGACGATACCTCTATAACACGAGAATGATTAATCACAAAGCTTCATGTACCTCATACCGGCAGGTCTTGAATATGCAACATGAAGAGTCAACGACTAGACACTTAATAATGTAGTGTGTAAGATCATGACCAAGTTCTTCCTCGCGCACAAGGTTTTCATATGGAATGCGCAGGGTCGAGAGAATCGTCCCTTGTAGCAACCTGCCACAGGTAACGGTAGCCCAACCTGATCCTGGCAACTCCTAAGTCGAATCAAAATAGATAATTCAACGTCACTTAAACCCTAGAGAGAGTCCTTAATGGCGCAGTCCTCGCGAGCGAGGTTTCTAGGTTCGGGTCCCGGCCAGGAAGGATTGACTGGGCGTTACTCCTTCGTCTATCACCCAGCAGTAATTCGGTACCTGGTTGTTAATTGACTGGAGCGTCGTGCTCCAGGGGAAAACTAGTGGGCAAGGCTTACCATGAGTTATGTGAAGGGAAAGCTCTCATCCTCGTAACAGGAGTCACAAGTCGTTTGTTCGTGTACTCACCTGTGTGTAAAAAAAACGGTTTTAATTTTTTTTATGCCCCTCCCCCCCCACACACACCAATTTCTACATTACCAGTAACCGAAAATATCTACTACGGTAACATTCTGAAGTCACTTTCCTAACTGGACTAAATAAATTTAGCCAAGCCTATCATTTTCCGTTACCAATGAGGCTTTTTATTCAGAAGCCTCCGTGTACTTTATATTTATATACTTTGGCCATTTCACAATCTCGATATCGTAACTCCTGATAATAATTATAGAGGATTATTATTTTTTATGGCAATGAAGATGGTCTTGCTATTGCTGATAATTATGATTGATGATTCCGTCAGAATCTTTTTTTTTTAGCAAATCCTTATAGAAATCCTTTCATATAATGTGGCATACAGTATAACCTTCATATGTGCGTGCGTGTGTGTACTCTATGTCCACACTCGCTACATCTGTGACAACAGACTACAGCGAAAAGATTAAGTTTAGCAGCAACGTGGGAATGCGTATCCAGTGTGGTGTAAAATCTGGGCGCAGCGCCAGGCAACACCGCGGAGCTGACGCCACAGGCTCAAATTTCTCCTCTGAGGTGATATCATAAAAATAAACAAAATGTACGTTCCGTGATTCCGTGCTTTTTAGCCCAAACTTCTGACGGAGATAAGCCTCAGATGTCGAAAGTTGTGGGAAAGGTTGGGAATGTGACATAAAAACGGAAATTGCTGATGGTTCCTCCGATATAATTCTTGCCTTGGAAATGGATAATATTTTGTAGCCATAAAAAGGTAAAACAACCGAATAAAAACCCGCCACCAACTTCACTGCGTCATCCCAGCAGTGATATAGAGCGTTTAGTGACTGCTGAACAGGTAGAGAACATATATAAACCATGCAATAATATCCAATTTCACAAACAAATGCTGAAGAATTTGTCTGCTCAGAAATTCTTTAATAATGTATAATTATTATTTCAAGATAACTGCGCATAATAAATGTCCTTTCGTACGCAAACTTATCATACCGTTAAAATGGGGCGTTGAATAGAACCATTTACCATGAGCGAATCACCTTTACAACATAATAGAGACTGTTAAAACACCAGTGTGGTTGTTATTGTTTTAGAATTAGCTACTCAGAACGAAATGTCCATGTAGCACGGGCTATGGTGAGCCCGTCAACCACCATTGTGATGTTGTTGTTGTTTTAGATTCAGCTACTGGGAACAAAAAGTATCAAGTAGCACGGGCTATGGTGAGCCCGTAGTGGGCTTACCTGGCACAAGAGAAGGGCTGTCGAGTGTGGTGTTTTCAACTATATAAAATATTGCTATAACCCTTCCCCTTCACCCCACCTCAATCACCTGAACTTCCCTCTCCAACCCATTGGCCAAGTCACCCCACTCCTTCATCTCTCCCTCCCATTTGAGACATTGGATTAAGAGCGCGTCACTCGGCCATTCAGGTTAATCGCCATAGGGTCTGGAAGGGTGACAGCGCGGACAGCCCCCTAACCCTTGATTAGTGGGACCTCAATAACCCTAACATAACCTGGACAAAATTATACCAATAATACGTAATCCTCCATTGCCTGACCACACCCTCATTAATCATCTCGTATTCCTTCTTGACATTCCGTAATGGGGGATTATTCCACAAATATGTGTTCTTCCAGGTTGATATTTTTCACCCGTTAATCAATTATTTAACCCAATAAGATATCTTTTTTTCATATCAATTACGCTACTCAACCCTCCTGTCCCCTTGATGGGTTTAATATTTCAGATTTTGCCCGCCATTGAGAGCATCTTGACAGCGTAAGTTCATGTATATGAGCAGCACCAGGGTAGCTTGATAATACTCTTAGTTCCTCTACAGCGCATTGGAAGTCAAGGAAAGTGTAACACAATTTACCTTACCTGAATTTACCTGAGGGGCCACTAATACTAGTGGCCTCGATGATGACAGGAAGCCGGCAGCTTGTCAAAGGTCCCCCCCCCCCTCATTTGCCCTAATGATCTTTTCCAGCTATATTTAAAAAATCCAACAGAGTTTTGACGTTTACGGCTTCGGCGGGTAGGCGGTTCCATGGGTTTACAACCCTATGGATGAAACAGCAGCTGTTTTCTGTTCTACATTGTGACTTGTTGAGCTTGAACCCGTTGCTCCTCGTTTGTCTTACATCTGACCTTTTGAAGAAATTGTCAGGATCGACATCCTCCAAATTGTTCAGTATTTTAAAGATTTCGATGAGATCCGCCCTGTCATGCCTGGTTTGCAGTGCTGTTAGCCCTGCGGCCCTCAACCGTTCCTGATACGAGAGATGACTAAGCTCTGGAATGATTTTTGTTGCCCGGTGTTGCACCTTCTTCACAGTAGCTGTCTTTCTGAAGTTGAGGTCTCCATGCCTGGATGCAATAATCCAGGTGGGGGCGCACCAGAGACTTATACAATTGAACGACTATTTTCTTTTCCTTGAAGGTAAAGGTATACTTGATTATTATTCCCAGAGTTTCGTTCGTTTTGTTGTTAGTTTTTTCGCTTCTTGTGCAACTTTTAGTGAATGATGGATTCTGACTCCAAGGTACTTTTCTTCATCTTTCTGTTGTAAGGAACTGCTGTCAATTTGGTAGTTGTTATGCCCCCACGTGCAAGGTCTTGCATTTATCGACATAAAAAAGCATTTGCCAGTCATCTCACCAATTGTGGAGTTCATGTAGATATCTTTGTAAGGTCTCAATATCACTTTCACTTATCACTTTACTATAGATCTTAAGTGTCATCTGCAAATCTGATGATGTGGTTTGTAATATTCTAATCTATGTCAATGATGTATAAGACAAAAAGAGTTGGCCCCAAAATGGACCCCTGTGGTACCCCACTTAGCATATTTTTCAATGCTATGGCCATAGATATCCAACAGTGATTACGCAGACTCTCCCACATGGTAGTCCACGGCAGACATTACTCTCCCCGCCTCCTGGTGACAGTCCCCGGCAGACATTACTCTCCCTGCCTCCTGGTGACAGTCCCCGCCTCCTGGTGACAGTCCACGGCAGACGTTACTGTCCCTGCCTCCCCATCATCAGTCAGCTGGGCTGGCCGTCTCGCTCCTCCTCACCACCAAATTGCTTTTATCTCCACACTCCATTCCAGAGTTGTGGCCTTGGTGCCCCAACACACACACACACACACGCACACACACGCACACACACACACACACACACACACACACACACACACACACACACACACCAGCAAGTGGAGCCTGTGGCTGAGTGGTCAACCCGTTCTCACACTAGGCTGTTCAAAGCAGTGGCCGTCCTCCCCAGACGCATTCATCAATTTTAACATACTGTGTATTCAGAATTAGTTTGTTCTCATATGCAAATTTATATTCTTATACATAAAAATTGTATGTATAGTTTGGTGTAGGTTAGGTTAGGTGTTTAGGTTCTGTTGGTAATTATATGTATTTATAGGTTCGTGGGTGAAGCATTTATAGAACTGTGGTTCGAACAGAGGACGTAAGCGAAGCACTTGTTCCGGAAGTGTTCGGATGTCATCAGTTGTGAGTCGTGTGTAAACCATTTTTCACTCATAAACAGAGGGTTTGGCGGCTGGATTAAAGAGCTTGGATCTTTGAATGCGAGAACGGGTTGGAGTGGTCAGCACTCGGGATTCGTAGTCCTGTGGACCGGGGTTCGATCCCCGGTGCCGACGTTAAACAAATGGGTAGTTTCTTTCAACTTGATGCCCCTGTTACCTAGCAGTAAATAGGTACCTGGGAGTTAGACAGCTGCTACGGGCTGCTTCCTGGGTGTTTGAGTGTGTGGAAAAAAAAGTTGATTGACTGACAGTTGAGAGGCTGGCCGAAAGAGCAGAGCTCAACCCCCGCCAGCACAACTAGTTGAATACAAGTGTAAGGTGATAGAAATGGGAACAGGTGATAAGAGAACGTTGAAGGGAAACTACCTCATTTTAATGACCAAACTCGATAAAGATCTGAGAATGGACGTAACGTGAAGCCAAACTCCGGAGGCACATGTAAACATGATAACATCACCAGCACACGCTACACTAGCAAAAATCAGAACATCATTCAGGAATCTAAATAAGAAGGCATTAATATCTCCTTATTTAGACCAGTTATAGAGTATACATGCCCCCCCCCCATCGTGAACTCCAACTAAAAAATACACAAGAAAACTCGAAAAGGTTCAGAAGCTTGCAACGATGCTCGTCTCAGAACTGCGAGGAGTGGGGTGTGAAGATTGAGAGAAGATGACCTTACGACGCTAGAAAAAAATTAGAGGAGAAACATGACAGACACATATACAATATTTAGCGGATTGACAGAATGGAAAACGAGGAAATGGCCACAACGAATACAAATAAGGAATAGGTGAAAGCTAGGAGCAGGTTGTACAACCAACCTACCTCTATTTTAAAAGTAGATATTATAGGGAAATAGATCGGGAGTCATTGCATTAAACAACTGGCCGCTACACAGACGGGGTTCAAGAGCTGAATTTCCATCTTACAGGCACAAATAAGTGAGTAAAAACAGCTTCATGATGCAGAGTTTCTTTCACCTGAAGTACCTGTTCACCTAGTAGTAAATAAGTACCTGGGTGTTAGACAGCTGCTACGGGCTGCATCCTGTCAATGTGTGTGTACTCACCTAGTTGTGCTTGCGGGGGTGAGCTCTGGCTCTTTAGTCCCGCCTCTCAACCGTCAATCAACTGTTAAATTGATCAATCAACCGTTAAATTGTGCGTGTGTGTGTGTTCTAGACAGTAGAATATGTAGTATATATTACAGGGGGGGGGGAAATACATCTGGAGTCAGTACATAAGCCAACCGACCGTTTAAAAGGCGGGTCCAAGAGCTAGCAGCTCAATCCTACAGCCTCAAATAGTAAATACACACGCGGGGGCGCGTGAGTGCGACTATGTGATCAGGGTACAGTATAAAAGAGGCAAGACATACGAGGAATGATGAGGACGTATGGGAAGTACTTAAAGTTTCAGGGAGTTTTAAAACAGGAAACTGACCAAGAAACGAGACACCCTCACAGGAGCCTCGCTGAAATGAGTGGCACCAGAAGAAATAAGGAAACAACTAGAAGATCTGGATGAGATGAAAGCCATCGACCGTGCAGAGTTCTCACTGGGAATGCTTAATTAAGCAGAAGCCTTGTGAAGGTCCCATGCTAAGCATTCAACTCCTCACTGAAAAAATAAGAGCTACCAGACAGCTGGAAAACGGCTAATGTGGTGCCAATATACAAGAAAAAAGAAACGCCGATCTATAGACGACTATCATTATGAAACACCCATTACAAGTTACTAGAGACTGATCCGATAGAGACTCATACAAATAATTCTCTAAATACCAGCATGTATATAGGAAGGGGAAATCATCCCTGACAAACTTAAAGTTTTGCAACGAGATGACACAAATTTTGCAAGTCAGAGATGGTTGATAGACTGCATCTTTCTTGATTATCAGAAAATATTCGACGGTGTTGTATACAAGAGATTCAAGTTAGAGAAGCAGGCTGGTGTACTTGGAAGACTGCTAAACTAGTTGAGGAAATCCTCTCAGGAAGGAAACAGAGAACCAAGGTGAAGTGGAGATAGTGGAAAGTAAAACGTGGGGATAACTATGAAAAAGTCCTGCTCAGCCAGCAGTAATCGTGGACCTGGTTGTAAACCGAATGGCTAGTGATGTTCTAGAGAAAGTCTAATAGTGTAATGCTCAACGTGATCTATGGAAAGGGAAAGCTCTAAGCCTGGTAACAGGAGTCAAAAGACCTCTATTACTGCTATTGTATACGTGTTAAATATATACGTAATGTATATGTGTTAAAAAAAACTTAAACTAAACCTCCGTTACATTTTGTTTATTTATTCGGTCAATAATTTATGATTTAATCCGGGGATAGAATTATATACGATTGCATGTTTTCATGCTCAGAGTTTCTGCTGGTATTACTCGCTCTCCAAGCTCTATTGCTGTTTTTATAAATATGAAACTCTGGCCTCAGTGATATTCTGTATGTGTGTGTGTGTAATTACCTAAGTGTAGTTATAGGATGAGAGCTACGCTCGTGGTGTCCCGTCTTCCTAGCACTCTTTGTCATATAACGCTTTGAAATTACTGACGGTTTTGGCCTCCACCACCTTCTCACTTAATTTGTGAGGTGAGTGAGTGTGTGTGTGTGTGTACTCACCTAATTGTGCTTGCGGGGGTTGAGCTCTGGCTCTTTGGTCCCGCCTCTCAACCGTCAATCAACTGGTGTACAGATTCCTGAGCCTATTGGGCTCTATCATATCTACATTTGAAACTGTGTATGGAGTCAGCCTCCACCACATTACTTCCTAATGCATTCCATTTACTAACTACTCTGACACTGAAAAAGTTCTTTCTAACGTCTCTGTGGCTCATTTGGGTACTCAGCTTCCACCTGTGTCCCCTTGTTCGCGTCCCACCAGTGTTGAATAGTTCATCCTTGTTTACCCGGTCGATTCCCCTGAGGATTTTGTAGGTTGTGATCATGTCCCCCCTTACTCTTCTGTCTTCCAGTGTGTGTGTGTGTGTGTGTGTGTGTGTGTGTGTGTGTGTGTGTGTGTGTGTGTGTGTGTGAGACGCACCCATTATTCTACGATGATAGAAGCTGTTTAAATTCTCTCATACATTCAATACAACCCCCCCTCCCACCTCCCAACACATAAACAAGAAAAACACATTTTCAACGAAAAAACTAAAATTTGATATTAAGCGCCCCGGAGGGAGGGAGGGAGGGGGTAAGCGCAGGTAACACGCACCGGGCACATCAAGTAGCGGTAAATTTAGGAACCAGCGCTTAACACCCTGTTACCATGGCAGCCCGGGGCTCGAACTGGCGGAGGGCATGAATCGTCAGGGAAAATGAGCAAGTAGAGGCAGACTTTGTCTAAAAGTGAACATAAGAAAACAGAAAAAAATGGGCTGATTAGTGACACAAATTACATTAGTAGCAATGATGATGATGATAATACAAATAATAACATATAATAATAATAATAATAATAATAATAATAATAATAATAATAATAATAATAATAATAATAATAATAATAATAAAGAAAGTAGGTAATTTCCTCAAAATTAACTCATCTCCGGGGGGTATTATTGCTCATTATCATTTGATCTGTAACTTATCCCTCCCACCCTCTTGTTAAACCATCCACCCACCTACTACGAACACTCTCTCTCTCCCTACAACGCCCTTCTTTCCTTTAACCTCGTTCCAACGACTCTTACCTCACTACTATGACACGCTCTCTTCCCCCCTAAGACACCCTTCCTCTCCTCTACGACGCTCTACTTTTGCTCTACGACACCTTTCCCTATAACACCCTCCTTTCTTCCTACGGCGCCCTCCCTTTCCCAATGATGCCCTCCCTATGGCGCCTTGCCTTCCGCCAATGACACACTCGGTCCTACCACGCTACACCTCCTTCGACAGCCCTGCGTGGCACTAGGCTATCGGTTCTACACCAGGCGGAAGTGGTTTGATGCTGCTCTTAAACTACTGACAATGCATTTGCACTCGACTGTATTTTATTGCGCTGTGTTGCATAGTTCTGTATTGCATTTTATTGTGCTAAGTTACATAATTCAGCATTGAATTGTATTCCTATTTAAATTTACTCATCATGCTGAATGCACTTAAGCGTTGGGAGCCCGGGTTAACCCGTTGCTCGGACGCCGAAAAGTTCATTTTATATATATATATATATATATATATATATATATATATATATATATATATGTATATCTGTTATTGAATATAACACAAAGGGTTAGATCAATCATCCTAGCACGAATCTTCTATATCGTTATTATTTTTTCACTTGAGAAAGAAGTTAAAAAATTTACTCTCAAAAGTTCATGTTATAGTTTTATTATGGGCTGACGCTGAGATGTATTTATTTCGTTGACTCCTGATAGCCGCCTGAAAGGCAGAGGACAAGCGGATACAATTTGGTTGGAGCTGGAGAATATCTTACCGAGAGTGAGGTGAAGAGCCCTTTCGAGTGAGTGGCCCATTGGTCACTATGGACCAATGGGCCCCAGTGCAGCTTATACCAGTCTCCTATGTTACAGTGAAGGCTGGGGCAGTGTGTTGCATGTTTCGTCATGGTCTAGAAGATGGCAGAGCCAGAATGTAGCCTAGTGTTAGCTGGCTGCAGATGTTTTACTGTATGTGTTTGATGTCCAATGCCTCGCCGTTGTCTAATCTTCTATAGTCGTTGATATCTCTTGATTATTTTAGTGTTGTTTGCCGGAATATATCTTTAGTGATGATCTGGTTGTTTGTAGACACCATGTGTTCCTTGATGGAGCATTTCTGTTTGTGCATTATCAGGCACCTTGTAGGTTATATATTCGGCTCGTTCGCCCAAATTGTATCCATTTGTACAGTGCATTTGAAAATGTTGACAGGATCAACGAAACAGACCTCAGCGTCCGGCTACAATAAAATTGCAAAAATGCCTTTTGAGAGATCATTTTTAAACTTCCTTCTCAAGTGAAGACAAACATAAGAAAAATAGAGAAGATTCGTGCTAGAATCATTGAATCATTATATCACGCTGATGTTAAGACTTAAGATGGCATACAGTTGTGTTGTATGATACAGTAAGGTATTGTATAGTAGTGCAATTATCACCGTGATGTTTAAGATCTATTTGTCCACTTTATGCTAGAAAGGACTCTCGTTCTAAAACTGTCTTCCCATTTTTAGCATAAATCAACAGGTGGTGAACAAAGGGTTCAGGGTTCAGTAATTATCTAGGCACTGTAGTTCTTAAAATTAGAAATTATTATATAATATTAACTTCTCGGAAAACAAAAT
The DNA here is from genome assembly GCF_040958095.1 of Procambarus clarkii. Taxonomy (NCBI): domain Eukaryota; kingdom Metazoa; phylum Arthropoda; class Malacostraca; order Decapoda; family Cambaridae; genus Procambarus; species Procambarus clarkii. Next base: position 15,524,211 of record NC_091173.1, read on the forward strand.
TGTGAAATGTTAAATATATATATATATATATATATATATATATATATATATATATATATATATATATATATATATATATATATATATATATATATATATATGGAAATGTCGGTCTGTACCAATTTGGAGGGGAAAGGGGTGATGGGGGGAAAGTGGAGAGAAGGGGGAAAATAGGGGAGATGAGAGGGAAGAGGGTGAGGAGATCCGAGAGAGGGCGGGAAAGGAGGGAAGGTAAAGTAAGGGAAGAGGGGGGGATGTGGGGAAGAGGGGGGATATGGGAAGAGGAGAGAAAAGTGGGGCGGAACGGGGGAGGAGTGGAGGTAAATCCTAGCCTGCTTAACCTAACCTACCAGAGAGCAAGCCGAAAGGAAAGAAAAACATTTTCCCATATTGAGGTTCCCTTCGCCAATGAATGATTTGCACCAAGATCTAATTAACTCCTATAAGTATTTTGCTTATACAACGGATTAACTTTTCCTGCAAATGAGAGGGAGCGTTCAGCACCAGAGCAATAAGAGAAACCTTCAGACACAATTGTAAATATGCTCGAGTTGAATTTCGCCGGAATTCGTGTCTTTTAACATAAAAAAAAGCTTTACCATTACAAACATGCTTTTATATATCATCCTGGCTTAACTTTTTTTTCATAATTAATTTAAAATTTGGGCTCGGAACTCCTTCCAGATACCAATATTTTTTCTTTACTGCGAGAGGTAAAATATTGAGATAATTGAGTATTTAGGGCAGTTAGTGTCACAACTATATATCATTTAAGTGATTTTGGAAATAAGGCCAATTTTGGTTTGAGTTCGTTCTGCAAGCTTAGACGTTTATTCAAGTCGAATCTTTTGCTTAAACTTAAACTTTAAAATTGCCTGCTACCTATTGTAACCTACGAATATAAAAAGTAGATATTAATTGTAGCCATAATGGAAGGATTCCAACGAATCCAATAACGCGTTGAAAGATGTATATTTTGGACATTTCACACACTGGCCGGAAATAAAATACATTATTACAGGTCACCTAAAATGACAGCGGCTACAACATATGGTCAGAAGAGCGAATAAACGCTGAACCACAGAAATATATCTTAGGATTTCGCAAAACATGGAATTGTTATAGACAAAATAACCAAAGAAATTTGCAGGTATCATAGGCTATGGTGCTGGCGAGGATTGATGTTCGGGTTTATGGCCTATCAACCGAGGGAGGGTTATCTTCTTGAGAGGTTATCTTGAGATGATTTCGGGACTTAGCGTCCCCGCGGCCCGGTCCTCGACCAGGCCTCCTCTTTGTTACACACACCCCCAGGAAGCAGCCCGTAGCAGCTGTCTAACTCCCAAGTACCTATTTACCGCTAGGTAAATGGGGCATCAGGGTGAAAGAAACATTTTGCCCATTTGTCTCAGACTCCACCGGGGGATCGAACCCGGAACCTCAGCACTACGAATCCGAAGCGCTGTCCACTCAGCTGTCAGGCGCCCGTTTAGTCCACCACAATACTTACTGTCCAACCAACACGTATTCTTTAGTCCTGAACATAGTCCAGGAGGAAAGAAAATTCCTAGTGTATTCACACCATGTAATATTCACCTCTCGAGGTATATAGGAACCTAGGGGGGCCCGTAAGGACTTACAGAGGTGGGGTGGGGGAGGGAACAAGCCTTCATTACACAGTAGACTGACGAAGGATACTAATGTATGTGTCTGTAAACTCTTATATATCTAGCCTCCATTCCTACACACACGCCACTGTGAATTCTGCTAGGTGTAGCCCCCCTGGATACGCCATAGATCATCTTGGGTGTAGCCCCTTCAACATGCTAATAAAGATTAAACTGGGTGTAGTCCCTCTCAACACGTCGCTATAGAACTCGATTGAGTGTAGGCCCGTTGGAATTCCCTCTGTGAACCCAGTATGAAGCCCACCAGGGCTTCATATTCCCTCCCGGGTGTAGTTTCCCAAACACTTCGCTAAAAAACGACGATGAGTATATTCTCCCTGGACGCAACACTGAAAATTTTTAATGTATAGACACCTGGACATATTCCATTGTATACACCCACAGTGTAAGCTTAATACCATTGTACACACTCACAGTGTAGGATTAGTCCCCTTTACACAACACGGTACACACCCTGGATACACCCCTAAACACACTAAAATACACTCCCCCCCCCCCCCCCCCCCCCGACCATAGATATAGCCTCTGACACATTCCAAAACAAGACAACCCTTGGAGAGGCTAGCAAATGTCGCATACTTATATACACACCCCAGGATAGGCAAACTGACACGTATTAATCTAGACACCTCTTGATAAGCTAGCAACTGACACATACTATTATAGACATTTCTTGAACAGGACAGTAACTGATACATAAAAATATACTGTATACAACCCTCCCTCCCCATGGATAGGCTAGCAACTTACACATACTAATATAGACATCTCCTGGATAGGCTAGCAACTTACACATGCTAATATAGGCACCTCCTGGATAGCCTAGCAACTAACTTACTAATACAGACACCTCCCACCCCATCCTGGATAGGCTAGCAACTGACACATGGTTGCAAGTTCTTTAGTGCAACATAGTTGTTTACGCTAGAACCCCCCACCCCCCACCCCCACCCTCCAGATACCCCTTTTCACCCTGCTAGGTGTAACACCTTCGACCAAGTCACTGCAGACAGCCAGCCGCCCCATCCCCTCTCGGGAGTGGCCTGCAAAAAAAAAAAACACTAAACATTCACCGGGGGTTCATCCCCCCTCATAGACCCATCACCAAAGACCCCCCTTTGTGGAGCGTCCTTGGATACAACACTAGTATCCCCTCCCATCGATGGAGTCTTCATGAACACTACTGATTCCTACTGGGTGCAGTGTGCCACAGTATTAAAGACCCATTGGAGTGTAGTACACTTTGGATATCATCATTGATTCCTTTGGTTATAGTGTCCAACGGACACAACATTATTGACCCCCCTCCCCCTCTCATCCCTGAGTAGGATACCTGGGCATATCACTATTGGCCTCCCATTAGGTGTTCTCCACCGGTACACGCCACTATTGATCCCCTGTGGGTACTGCACACGCCACTATTGACCCCCTGTGGGTACTGCACACGCCACTATTGACCCCCTGTGGGTACTGCACACGCCACTATTGACCCCCTGTGGGTACTGCACACGCCACTATTGACCCCCTGTGGGTACTGCACACGCCACTATTGACCCCCTGTGGGTACTGCACACGCCACTATTGACCCCCTGTGGGTACTGCACACGCCACTATTGACCCCCCTAATGGGTACTGCACACGCCACTATTGACCCCCCTAATGGGTACTGCACACGCCACTATTGACCCCCCTAATGGGTACTGCACCTGCACATACCACTATTGGCCCCTTAAGGGTACTGCACACGCCACTATTGAACCCCTTGTATGTAGTCCTTCTCTACACGCCACTATTGACCATCCCCTACTCCTTGGGTGTAGTCAACCCTGCCATGCCACTATTGATCCCCCCCCCCCCCTCCCTGGGTGTTGTCTCAAGCCTCACCACTATTAACCCCCTGGATGTTGCTTCACGACTCACCATTATTGATCCCCCCTAGGTGTTGTCCCTAGACACACCACTATTGACCCCTCATGGTATTGTCCCTCTAGACAAGCCACGATTGACCCCCTTGTGTGTAGTATTCCTGAACAAGCTTCTACTGACCACCTCTGGGTATTGTCCCTCGACACGCCATTATTGACCCTTGTGTGTAGTATACCTGGATACGTCACTATTAGCCAGTGAATGTTGTCCCTGGGCACATACCATTATTGACCCCCCCCCCCTGGGTGTAGTATACCTAGACACACCACTATTGACCTCTCTGAGTGTTGTCCCTAGACATGCCACTCTTGAGCCCCTCCCTAGTTATTGTCCTCCGAAATGCCTTTATTGACCCCCCCCCGGGTTTAGTTTACATGGACACCACTATTAACCCCGTGTGTGTAGTATACCTGGACATGACACTGTTAACCCCGTGTGTGTAGTATACCTGGACATGACACTGTTAACCCCGTGTGTGTAGTATACCTGGACATAACACTGTTAACCCCGTGTGTGTAGTATACCTGGACATGACACTGTTAACCCCGTGTGTGTAGTATACCTGGACAGAACACTGTTAACCCCGTGTGTGTAGTATACATGGACAGAACCCTGTTAACCCCGTGTGTAGTATACCTGGACAGAACCCTGTTAACTCCCTGTGTGTAGTATACCTGGACAGAACACTGCTAACCCTGTGTGTAGTATACCTGGACATGACACTGTTAACCCCGTGTGTAGTATACCTGGACAGAACACTGTTAACCCCGTGTGTGTAGTATACCTGGACAGAACACTGTTAACCCAGTGTGTAGTATACCTGGACAGAACACTGTTAACCCCGTGTGTAGTATACCTGGACAGAACACTGTTAACTCCCTGTGTGTAGTATACCTGGACAGAACACTGTTAACCCCCTGTGTGTAGTATACCTGGACAGAGCACTGTTAACCCCGTGTGTAGTATACCTAGACAGTACAGTTAATCTCTGTGTAGTATACCAGGACAGAACACTGTTAACCCTGTGTGTAGTATACCTGGACAGAACACTGTTAACCCCGTGTGTGTAGTATACCTGGACAGAACACTGTTAACCCAGTGTGTAGTATACCTGGACAGAACACTGTTAACCCCGTGTGTAGTATACCTGGACAGAACACTGTTAACTCCCTGTGTGTAGTATACCTGGACAGAACCCTGTTAACTCCCTGTGTGTAGTATACCTGGACAGAACAGTTAACCCTGTGTGTAGTATACCTGGACACACCAATGCCCCCCCCATCCCTCCCCTTGGTGTAATCATCCTCCGCCTCTTCCTGAAATCGACACTGAATACCATAATTACTGACACTCAACAAATGATGTACAAATTGGTCTCTCCGTCATAATGTGACCAGGTGTCGTGGTCCCGTGGAGCACGATCACCTTGAGAGAAGAGCAGCATGTGCAACAGTGAGCACGGGTTGGGCACTTACCTAAACCACTGACGCCTCCTTCAGCCAATTCCTAAACCACGAGTCGTTTTATCCTTTTTTTTAATTTGCATGCAAGTAGACCATAAGTACACAAAGCACACCACAAATTCTTGCCAGGAACTCCACATAGATCCACCTTAGCATCACTCACTGCGTGACAGCTGCGCCAGCGATCATCGCACTGGAATGACTTCCTTACATTAAGAGAAAACGCAAATGCGGGGGGTTGGTGGAGGCGCGGCGCACACACCCTCACTCCGGCACCGACCACGGAACACTGAGGCTGCCTGCATCCCAGGAGTCTACCTGATGATGCCACGCAGGTGCCACCTACCAAATTACGGAGCCAACTTTTACACCGAGGTAAGATATGCTACATACTAACTTTATATAGCTAATGTAATTATGTGTAATAGCATGAAGCGTACTAACTGACGTGCCATACTTAAGGTATATGATATTCTTTAATATATTTTTTTTTACGCACCTTGACACTCAACCTGATAATGCCACGCAGGTGCCAGCTACCAATTACTAAACAAACTGATATAATAATAAACAAAATACATAATAACTTAACAAAAATATAATTGTGTCGAACAACTTACTTATTAAGAACATTTTACGATTTACAACATCAATATTCCAATTCCCAGATGTATTAGAGATCATCAATATACTCTGAAGCCTCATCGATGAGTCCACCTGTAGTTGCCAACTATCAATATCCACGTGAATCTGAATCAAATGTTTCATAACGCAAAACTACGCCACGAACAAGGCGTAATTACCCACTTAATAACTTGTGTAACAAAGTTTTTTTTTTTCTCATTGGTCGAAAAGCCAGATTAGAACACATTTTATGAATTTAGCAAATGAACAACCGAGCGAAGGTGTGGTGAATACCACATCGTTTAGAACTATTGAATAATGTGTTCACATCAGGCTTTTGTCAGAGCGAGAGGCTTCGCTACTTGTCACAGCGAGAGGCTTCGCTATTTGTCAGTGCGAGAGGCTTCGCTACTTGTCACAGCGAGAGGCTTTGCTACTTGTCAGTGCGAGGCTTCGCTACTTGTCAGTGCGAGAGGCTTCGCTACTTGTCAGGGCGAGAGGCTTCGCTACTTGTCAGTGCGAGAGGCTTCGCTACTTGTCAGGGCGAGAGGCTTCGCTACTTGTCAGTGCGAGAGGCTTCGCTACTTGTCACTGCGAGAGGCTTCGCTACTTGTCAGGGCGAGAGGCTTCGCTACTTGTCAGAGCGAGAGGCTTCGCTACTTGTCACAGCGAGAGGCTTCGTTACTTGTCAGTGCGAGAGGCTTCGCTACTTGTCAGTGCGAGAGGCTTCGCTACTTGTCACTGCGAGAGGCTTCGCTACTTGTCAGTGCGAGAGGCTTCGCTACTTGTCAGTGCGAGAGGCTTCGCTACTTGTCAGTGCGAGAGGCTTCGCTACTTGTCAGTGCGAGAGGCTTCGCTACTTGTCAGTGCGAGAGGCTTCGCTACTTGTCAGTGCGAGAGGCTTCGCTACTTGTCAATGCGAGAGGCTTCGCTACTTGTCAGGGCGAGAGGCTTCGCTACTTGCCAGTGCGAGAGGCTTCGCTACTTGTCACAGCGAGAGGCTTCGCTACTTGTCAGTGCGAGAGGCTTCGCTACTTGTCAGTGCGAGAGGCTTCGCTACTTGTCACAGCGAGAGGCTTCGCTACTTGTCAGTGCGAGAGGCTTCGCTACTTGTCAGTGCGAGAGGCTTCGCTACTTGTCAGTGCGAGAGGCTTCGCTACTTGTCAATGCGAGAGGCTTCGCTACTTGTCAGGGCGAGAGGCTTCGCTACTTGTCAGTGCGAGAGGCTTCGCTACTTGTCAGTGCGAGAGGCTTCGCTACTTGTCAATGCGAGAGGCTTCGCTACTTGTCAGGGCGAGAGGCTTCGCTACTTGTCAGTGCGAGAGGCTTCGCTACTTGTCAGTGCGAGAGGCTTCGCTACTTGTCAGTGCGAGAGGCTTCGCTACTTGTCAGCGCGAGAGACTCAAAATAATTCAATACCTTATTACTAAGTAATACAATAACATGCTGCTAAATAATACAATACCTCACTGCTGAATAATACAATACCTCACTACTAAATAATACAATACCTCACTGCTGAATAATACAAGGCAATACACAGAGTAAGACATACTAATGCGTGAAATATTGCATCATACTATTAAGCAAAATAAAGCAGAACAAGAATAAAATTGTATAACATAATAGTTGAACACGACACATTTAAACAGAATACAGTAGAACATAATACAGCAGGACACTTTACAGTAGAACATAATACAGTAGGACACATTACAGTGGAACATAATACAGTAAGACACATTTTTTTTATTATTATTATTTTCTACCACAGACGTGGCCACACATTTACAATGCTAACCAGAATATATATACATTTTCTTCTGTCTTCCATGGACAGGGTTAGAGATGTGTTAAATATATAGTTCAGGGGTTTATTGAACTATCAACCACAGAAGGTGATTGCTGGGTGTGTATTTCAAACAAACCGCTGTTTAAGGCGTGGTAGGTAGATGGTCTGAGGCTATCTACTTAGTAGGCGGATCTAGCTCCAGGGTCCCCCCCATAAACACCCATGGAACTGTACATTCGAGAGCATCAGCAGAGGAGAGCAGACACAGAGAGGATGGACGATTGAACAGCAGCCGAGACCAGGCTGTCGGCCGGGCGGGGGGGGGGGGGGGACTCTGTCTGTCAACCCCACTCCACCCTCCTTCTCTATCCAACTTAGGCTCTGACACTTGGTGAGTTGAACTGTAAGATGACAAATATGGTGTTTCTAATGGAAGGTGTTGTGTGATTCGCAGAGGCAGTCAGCCGTAGTGTTCTCAAATTCTTGTGTAATGACTCACATTGTATATTAACCTTGATATAGTGAACATTAAGTTAAATTGCTTGAATTATGATGCTTATCATGTTAAATATATAATTTATGAATTTATTGTTTAAATTTTATTCAATTTTGTTCCTAGATCTTGGATTTTCTGATATATTGCAAGCTAAAGTGTAGAGCCCTCTGAGAGTACTGATTTTATGATTTTAATATACGAATGCACGCTGACGGCAGATATATTTGATAACAGCCTAGAGTACAGACAAGTTCCACTCCTTGTCTTGTATGTAATGAACTGGAATCGATGGTGGCAGCAACCTTCTACTTCTACTTTCTACTCCCCCTCCGTGTTCTCAGTCTCTCCCTCCGCCTCTTTTTCAAACTTTCCCTTTCACCTGACCACACTCCTCGCTACTCCCATACTCCTTACTCCTCCCACCTCCCTTCTACCTCTCTACCTCCCTCACCCTTAAACCCTCACTCATTACTTCATTATTCTTTTTTTTCCATTCGTTTCCGATACGTTACAGCAATTAATTTCAACTTTCAACATCAGCTTTCTCAATTAAAAAAACAATTAATAGTAAATCATTTTGGCCTTGCGAATCAAAAAAAAAAAAAGCCTCTAGTAACCTAGGAAAACATAATAGAGGGTCTTGACCCGAGCCTGTGATCTAGCTGGCTGTTGTGAACCACACTTCAACATGCATTAACCACATTAACCATCTTTTATGTCATCTTCATTGAGCAAAAAAATCCCCCCCCCCACATCATTCTTTTTCTCGCAGCAAGCGTCAAAATATAACATAATCTGGAGCGCCTGTGTGAAATATCAGCCAGGCAGCGCCAACAATAAAGAGGTGACTCTCCTAACTTATAACTTGACGTGAAGGGCTTATAAATTCGTTAGCCGTTTTAGCGTGACTTCCAGAGTCAGCAGGTGTGGACTCTGTCGCTCCCTGGCCGTTGTTGGAGATGCTAGTGATGGTTGGAGTCAGCAGGTGTGGGCTTTGTTGCTCCCTGACCGTTGTTGGAGATGCTAGTGATGGTTGGAGTCAGCAGGTGTGGACTTTGTTGCTTCCTGACCGTTGTTGGAGATGCTAGTGATGGTTGGAGTCAGCAGGTGTGGACTTTGTTGCTCCCTGACCGTTGTTGGAGATGCTAGTGATGGTTGGAGTCAGCAGGTGTGGGCTTTGTTGCTCCCTGACCGTTGTTGGAGATGCTAGTGATGGTTGGAGTCAGCAGGTGTGGACTTTGTTGCTCCCTGACCGTTGTTGGAGATGCTAGTGATGGTTGGAGTCAGCAGGTGTGGACTCTGTCGCTCCCTGACCGTTGTTGGAGATGCTAGTGATGGCTGGAGACAGCAGGTGAGTAGTAGGGTGTAAGCGCTACAGGGGATATTTTTTTTGGGGCAGAGGACCCCTGTGGGGTGTAAGCGCTACAGGGGATATTTTTTTTCAGATCAAATATCCCCTGTAGCGCTTGGGGGTTTTCAGGTCAAATATCGTGCGTAGCGCTTCGGGGTTTTCAGGTCCGAAATATCGTGTGTAGCGCTTTAGGGTTTTCAGGCGAATTTGGGGAGTCACAGATTTAGAATTAGGGAATTCTTATAATGAAAAATAATGTCATACGAGTTTGCTAAAGTTCTTATAAGAAAAATAATTTCCGAGACTTAGAAGTTTGTTAAGGCCTTATGGGAGAAATTCAAATAACGTGTGTAGCACTTTAGGGCTTCCAGGAGAACTCTACGGACATATTTTACATGTTTTCAACTTACAAAATCATCTATGTAAGCCTTAGTTATTCATATAAATTTAGAAAATCACCTATGTAAGTCATTGTTTTCAAGTCTCGTACATCACACCCCCCTCCCTCTCCCCCTTACCTCGCAATCTGTCGCATCACCTTTATTTACTTTGCGCCCAGCCAGTCAGTCGGCTCTTAATCTTATCTTATCTTATCCGTAATATCTGGACCGTCCCTCCTCTCTCTCTCTCTCTCCCTCCTCTCTCTCTCTCCTCTTCATATTATTCCCTCTTCCTATTTTCTGACATACTAATATTTTATTCCTTTTTCATTAACCAGTCAGTTTTATACAAATCAACCGAAGCATCTCAATGTAACCTTTAATACTGAAAACTGTCTCAGAGACTATCTAAGCTGGCCCCAGCTACCTGCCCCAGGCTATCTGCCCGAGGCAATCATCACCTGATTACCTGCCCCAGACATCCACCAGTCATTGTCGGCGTTCGCCACCGTAATAATTTATATATATATATATACATTAAGCGTTAATAAAACTTATTTATTTATTTATAATTTATTTAGTCATCTAATTCATAGTTTACACAATTTATAATAAACGACTCATTTAGCCCGAAGTTCTAAGAAGCTCGCTCCTCAATCCGCTTGTATAATATCCGTCCTATTCACTCTTCATCTCTGTAAATAAAGAATAACAGTTTCAGATAGCGTTTACACACATACAATATTTATCATACACATAAAACCTCAAACAAATGTACTCACCATTTTCCATTAGATAATTTGTTATAGCCTCATTCAGCCAGTCGTCTCCAAGCACATTTTCCAACAAATATCGCTCTTATCATAACACAGCGTTTCATAGCAGCTCGGCATATTTTTAAATAAAGCATAAGATAGCCTCATTACGTTCCTATCATTCTGCATATATTCTCCATAAGTAAAACTAGTTTCAAATAGCTTTATTGCAGTTTTTAGATCCTTGTTTGAAAGATGGTAACAGAAAAACATCGCATATAGCCCGCATACGTAAGTATTTAAACTCTGAAGTCTCTCTGTAAACGTGTATACATCACAGTCTTTATAATAATTTAAAAACTCCGAAATGTATGGCGAATACACATTTATTCCATATGAATCGAGTATAACTATTTTCCGTTTAGATTTATATACAGCAATCCAATGACCCATTACTTCCTTAGAGTCTCTTCCTAAGGTATTTATTATAAACATAATCGGTCTGTCCCGTATTTGCTTCATTATTCTATATATATCCGTCGCTAAATAGCATCCAATATATTTAGCTTTACTACCTTTCATATCGTTCAATGCCGTATTAATTTGTTTGCAGTTCATGCTCTTGTATCACACACAACTCGCCTATCGGAATAAATTCTCAATACTCCCGTTGTAATTCCGAATAAAATAATAACTTTATTTGATTTCGCTGGAACAGCAAATTCTAATGTAATTCTCAGGTTGCCCGAAGCCTCTATAGGAAGGGTATCTCTCAATTCCTCAGGCGTTAGTCTAAATGCCAGTAATGTTCTTCCTTTTATAAATGAATTATATGTCAAGGTATTGCAAGCATTAAAGCCTACTGTATTTTGAGTCTCGTAGTATAGTTTCGAACATTTATTCGGGAACTTGCAAGTTATATTAAATAAGTTTGTCCCATCACGTGTAATATATACATTAGATAAATCGCAGTGATCGAAATAAAGTGGATTAAGTGTATACGCTCCCGATAATGCTTCCATATCCATCATCATAATAAATAATTTATCTGGGATAATGCTCCCCCATGGCTGGTCAATACTTAATCTCTGCTGCCCATTACCGAGAATGAACGTCTTATGGAGTGTCTTATCAAACGTATATGTAACTGGTGTATTTTGTTCAGCCAGAGCTCTATTAATAGCCTCCAATCCAGATGCAAATGGAGTTATCCGATCAATCCACATTCTAGCTAGTTTTATGTTAAACTTATATCCAGATTCAATACTGTTTATAACCCACGGATCACTGTTAAGTTCTAATCTCAAACGAATATCAATTCCATCCAAAAGATACTCGCTCAAAGTTGTAATGTCCAATAGCAGTTTAAAGCAACAATTTACTCCCTCAGTTTTTAACTTTACAAATCTAGATTTAAGGTCTTCTGAGGCATTCTTAAAATAATCTACATCATATTTTTCAGGGAAAACATCATTATAGAAATACGTCAGTTCTTTAAATCTTTCAGCTTTACATTCAGAAAGCGTCGTCATTAGCTTTACATATGATAAATATGAAAATAGTGAATTAGTTTCCACCACTTGCTCATTTAAATAAACAGTTACAGCTTTAAACATTGTCTGGGACAAACCATTGACTATTGATGCATTTTTAATATCCGCTAAAGCCGTAATTCCATCAGGTCCCGTTAATTCAACCATCAGTTCTAGCGTCAAGCTCGAAAGATCAATAAATTGACCCTTAACTCCCGGGATACGAAATTCAATATATGAATCTTTAAATTTATTGTTAATACTTGAATTCACAGGTAAAATATCCTGTGTCTGTCTTGAAAATATCGTACTTTCAACCATTCTATGAGGACTAACTTTAGGAAAGCCATCGCTTATAGCAGCTGTATAATTTTCTAAGGGAACTTGCAATGCTGCACTAGGAGCATTTACACTCATCATGTCTGCGTCTAGCATGCAACTAGTACTGTTTTATGAAAACACGTCTTTATATCTATCCATTTTCTTTATATAGGCATGTCTTTTCGTTTTTCTTTTCGTTATTCGGCCACCTGCTAACAATTTAGGACCTATACTTTTCAATGTTTCCATACCGCGTTTTCTAATTGAATCTTTCAAAGTACCTTGACCAGCATTTATATCCTGCAAAACATTCTGTCCCATTGTCAATGCAGCTGGCATAATAGTTTTTAATAGGAAAGGAGTTGCTCTACGAGCTAGACCAGTTAAGAAACTTAATATTCCACCTCCTCTTAAATGTCTTCTATCAAAAACAGTAATATCGCCCAGTGCTCCACCTCTCTTCCCTCGAGGAGCGATAAATCGCCCTACCTCGTCAACAGACAGCGGTACAAACCCGACCCTCATGTTTAAACAGGCCAAGAGAGAATGATAAACTCCATCTACTCATGCCATTATATATCAACGGGTCTAATATGTAATACTGCAATCGTACATCCATCCTTTTCAAAATATACAGGCTCCCCATCTTGATCTGTTAATCTAATACTGATGCCATCAATATTAGTCGTATTTAAAGGTTTATATAATTTCCTGTGTGTTACATTACTTTGAAACGAAACAACATCCAAGATATTTACAATCTGATTACCAAACATGGTGGGCTGCACCTTATCACAATATACACACAAGAAATCTATACGGCCTCCTGGCCTAGGATGATAATAGCAAGTATCTTGTACAAATAACCTGTTATTAGGTGGCTTATTCATAATAAAAATATCATAGGCTTTACCTACTTCAGCTCCAATAACTTTACATATATTTCGACCGAAAGATAAAGAAATTCTAACAACTAATTTTCCATCCTTTGTAATAAATAATTTTAACAACTTCTCACGAAATGCTGCATTAAACTTAATTCGATTAATACTCGAATCATATTTCATATAAACGTCCCCGTGATCTGGGAAATTATAATTAAGTACGGGTCCTATAAAACTCAGTGAACCTTTTGAAAATATAGTAGAAATTTCTCTATTTAAAATAGTCGTTAGCTCTATGCAATTATCACTGGCTAAAATATCCGACTTTAAAGTGAAAGATGTATTCACCGTACTCAAATCAGATAAACTTTTATTAGACACTAGAAGTTGAACTGAAATAAAACTTTCCGGGTCATTCCTCCTAACAGCGAAATAAGATGGAGGCAGGAATATATTCTTCAGGCACACTTCATAAGCTTTATTCGGGTCTAAAGGCAGCTGATTATGTAATCTATTTTCAAAAGCATTGGGAGCATTGTTTTTAAATACATCAGTATCAGAGTTACTCGCTGCATATATAACGTAACTATCCATCCTGTAGACTAATAGTAAATGATAAAAATAAACAGAAACTCACCTTAATATGATATCCAGGTAGACTCTCCTTCATCTACAGCCTTGATCTTCCTCTTCAAACTTGGAGGAGAAAACACTTGATTTTTCGCATCTACATTTCTAAATAAATTCTTAGGTGTAGATGTCAAAGAGTAGAACAACTTTGCAATTGGCAGTTTATCTTCTGGGAATAACAATTTCGGAGTGCACATCCTGCCTATAACGTCATCAACAATATTGAGCCCAGTAACTGGCGATGTAATGTTCCCTTCCTCATCCCACTTTACAAGTCCAGATGTATTAAAATAATTTAACAAGGAGGCTGCAAAATCATAATCCTTAAGCTTTAATCTTAAGTCTATCAAGTGTTGTATAACAGGATTTGTTCTCACTGTCATCGTAGGCTTCTCAACACTTACTGCCGTAGGCTTCTGTTGATCAATAGCTTTTCGTGGTACAAGATAGAATTCTTTCATTATTCCTTATTAAATAGCCTTGAAATGAAATTTATAGCTATGGGAAGTAAAATGCCCAATAAATTACCTCCTCTTTTACTTGTTAATATGTCTTTCTTGAGTGAAATAGCTTTATTCTTACAGGCTAATGTATGGAGTAGAGCTCTATATTTAGAAAGTCTCTTTAAAATAGGCTTCCCAACTTCAATTTTATTTTTTAAGAAATTATTAAATATTTCTGATAAGCAAAGTATATGTTCCTTTTTAAGAGTCTTAATTAACTTTTTCCTAGAATTATAACCTAATCTAGCTAATAGTTCAATAAATCCACGATACTTGCTAACTAAGGGCTGCTTCTTCATAGTTTCTTCACGTCATCTGAATTCACCCACTGATCAAATGAACTGTCGTAACCGACGTATCTAACTTTATATAAAGTAGTATTACCAACTTTACGTTTACTTATAATTCTCTCAATTTCAAATGTATCTGACAAGTAGGTTGGAGTCAACTCCTCTCTATAAAATCCGCCTTCTATAAGTCTATTATTTAAGTCCTTTAGATAATATAAAGGCACGGGTTGTTTAGTATCAATTCGAGCAATTGTAAATATTTCCTTAGTGTTCTGTTGATGAAAACCTCTTTTGAACTTTGAAATACGATTAGATAAGGCAAGCCGTACTGTATCTCCTACAGACAGATGATTACTGATGCGTGGCTTAGTCTGCTGCTCTCCTTTATACATGAGCTTAAATTGCCTAGTCACATCTTGAGACGAAGATAAAGCATGTACATCAATAGGTATTTTCCCCTTTAATCCTCTATGTGGTGTTCTATTATACGTTTTAACCATATCAGGTAAAACATTTATATAGGTTAAGGTGTTATAAGCCGTTAAATATTTATATATCTTAGTTTTCAATGTTCTTATAAATCTCTCTGCAATGCTAGCTTTAGTTTCCTGAGAAAATACACTGTACAGATCAATGTTTTTACTGTCTAACAATCGTTTCATATATTTATTATAGAATTCACCGCCCTTATCAGTGTTAAGCTTCCTTACACCTTTTGATGAAGGTAAATCCAGAACAGCTTTCATGGCTTCACTTACACTCTGACCTGATTTAGTGGATAGTGGAACTACATGTGCAAACCTTGAAAATATATCAACACAAACTAATAAATATTTAATATCATTGTTGTGCTTAGCTAACAATGTCATATCAGCCAAGTCACTGGTAAAGAAAGCTTTTGGTCTAGGTGCTAAGATACGTCTTCGTTTAAATTTACGTTTTTTTAATAGATGTAAGGTATAAGCATTAGACGTTTTTAAATAGTCTTTCACATCTTTTATAGTTATTTCAGGGATTGTTTTCTTTGCAGCCTTATACAATTTTAAAACGCCACCAAACCCACCTATGGACTTGGGGTCATTGTATATCTTATTAAGAGCTTGTGTAATGTTCACCATTGATACACTATTTCATATGGGGGTTCATTTACAATATTTCCCCTAAATATTATGGATTCAGGTGTTTTAACGCCCAAGTCAACAAGTAAATACCCATACTGTCGAGAAATCACTTTCTTATATATATCTAAAAATTTCTTGGCATCTTGTTTTCCGAATATTTGTCTGCCTAATGTTTCTATCTGGGACAAGTCTCTTGATTTAAGCAGAATAAAATGAGAAGCATTTAAACTTATAGATCTAGAAAATTTCCCACTGAAAAATATATTTTGGGTTATAAAAATAACAGAGATGTTCTCATGCCGTCCCTTAGTAAATATATCACTTACTATTTTAGAGTTTGTAGATTCAACATACAAGTCATCATAAACAACTAATATATGAGATGTATCCTCTGGATCACGATCGTCTAAAGGGTTTACAATTTCAGAGTAAAAAGATATCTTATGATTAAAGAGTGGATTAGTTCTCAACTCTTTATACCCGCTTCCACAGATAATTATTTTTGCAAAGTTCTGCTGATATTTCTCTATCATTTTAGCACATAAATAGCTCTTCCCACCATTTGAAAATCCAGCAATAATAATTCTTGACGGTTCACTAAATATATTCAACTGGGATTCAGTAATAACTTTTTTCTGCCCTTCCATGTTGCTAGGATTCAATAGACTAACTACAAATATATAATGAAAGGAGTATTTAAACGAAATCTACATTCGAGTTTTATTTAAACATACCAATAAAATCATAGTCATAACATATCCAATACAGTAATAAAATCTTAGAATATACATTATCATAGCCATTTGAATCATAGTCATTTCATATCCAATACAGTAATAAAATCATAGAATATACAATATCACAGCCAATAAAATCATAGTCATTTCATATCCAATACAGTAATAAATCTTAGTCATTTTCATATCAAATACAGTAATAAAATTATAGAATATCAAATATCATAACATATCCAATACAGTAATAAATAAATCAGTCTTAAAATAGCAATTTGAACATATCAAATACAGTAATAAAATCATAGAATATACATTATCATAGACATTAAAACATAACATATCCAATACAGTAACAAATCTTAGTCATTTTCATATCCAATACAGTAACAAATCTTAGTCATTTTCATATCAAATACAGTAACAAATCATAGCCAATACAATATCATAGACATTTGAATATAGTTATAGATAATACATAGACAATACAGTAACAGACTTAGTTGTTGTTAGGGAATAATTGCTGAGCGACTCTATCCCGATTTTCCCAAAGATTAAAAATTGGGAACAATTGACGTCTTGGTTGGGGATTATCTACAATTACTGGATCCCCTACCTGCGCCTCTTCCTCTACCTGTACCTCTTCCTGTACCTCTTCCTCTACCTGTACCTGTACCTCACGCTCTGGAATGTCTGGGTGACCGTAAGCTAATGACTCTGTGGGACTAATGAGGTACCTCTTGTCATCAAAAGCTGACAGACCGCGCTTAGTTGTTTTACACGTGCATATCTGTCCATTAACATTACGAATGGATCGGGATACAAAATTAAAAGTTGTATTTGTCTCTAATGTGTTCTGAAAAGATGCATGTGTTATTTTCTTTTGTTGGTGATAAGGAATCCCTTTACATTTACATAAATGTTCATTATCAAGGGTTAGGAGAGAGTAAGTTTTAGGCTTGAGTGCAATTAATTCAGTTATGATTTTCTGCTTTACTTCTGACTTGAGGAGTCCTAGTTCACCTTTGCGAGTAGCAGAATACATGGGATGATCTTTGTCGAAATTACTGAAATCCATATAATCTACTAGAGGAGCTTTTGTCATTTCTTGGAAAGCATCTTTACAGGTCAGAGTAAATATAAATGAGTCTGTATCCGTATAAATTAGTCTAGCTCTCTCCCCATAATGGGCTTTAACTACATTATACCAGAACTCGTATAAACGCCTCTTGGCTATCTGCAAGATCTGATAACCCATGTAAGAAGGAGTGGTAACTTTAAGGATGTCTTTCATTACTGTACAGAGAACCCTATCTTGACCTAAAGAGACAGCTCGTTTATACAAAGGGTTTCTTGCATGAGTTAAGAATGAATGTTTTGTCGTTACTAGATGGTGAGTATTAGCATATCTAGATATATTTGTCATTGATTTCCCGTACAGACTATTACTTATGAGTTTAAAAGCTTTTCCTTTAACTTTACAGGTGGTATTGGCTCGTTCTCGAATGTTGGTTGAAATAAAATCTTTTAAATAGGGAGCCTGATTAAATTCATAGATTGTTTTTACTCGTTCAACTTCTAGTCCAAGTTTTAATAGCAATTGCAGGAAATCAAGGCTTACTAAGTAGTCGTTTTGGGGCAAGTGGGATGCAATTAACTTTGTATTTTTAGGTGGGAGCTTACGTTTTTCATCATTAAGGGTTTTCTTACTGTACTCTGACAAAAACTCCTCAGTTATATTAGTATGAGACAGTACAAGGGGCAGATCATCAGTATACCTGGCTACCTCGGGAGATACATGTTTTGTATCGCATAAAATCCAATAGCCTTTGTCTTGATTACAGGGGATATGTTGTAACCCTTGCCCTAATAAGGTATCCCGCTCAAGGTCAGTTAATTGTCTAATCCCTCCCTGGGGAAGTACCTCAGCCATGCACGCTGCATATAAGCTGTTAAAGTCGAGGTACAAAATGTGAGTATCGTCATCAGAGCTAGGGTTAGATGTAGTGTGCTCGTTAACAGCCTGTGTAAATTGTCTTATGGAAGATGTGAACCCTCCTCTAAGATTCCTTCTCAACAAATCATATATATTCTGATCATACACATAGTCAAGTACAACTTTTGATTTAAATAAGAACGCGTCCCAAGCGTAACTAGGAAGTGATACATAGAAAACAATATCTAGTTCATAAATTTCTTTCAGTGATGTTCGCCAAAGTGTAAATATATCAACTAGCATTCCCACGTCAACTTTTAAATATAACATGAGGTAATCCTTGATGTTTGTACAGTTCCCTAAATTAAATACTTTAAGAGCATTGTTATAATCTTCTTCAGAGAGTGGAGAGTCATGTAAAACATTGTAAAACTTATCTCGCGAAGGGAGCTGAGGTTCATCTAACACGTCCATGGAAGAAATATAATCATAACATAGGCTTTGTTTACCTTTAATTAACAGAGCTTTAGCTTCATCGGATACGCCATTTAGTATGTGTTCAGTGTACTTGGTAGCTTTCTTACCGGCAACGTGCTCGCTTGCTAAGGTTCCTAATGACCCATTAAGGAGAGCTAGGCTATCTAGGAATTTAAGTTTACCTATGATGACTTGCATAAATTTTAATCCTTCCTTGGTTAGAATTTCTACATCGCGGTGAGGATTTTTGGACAGTTCTTTAAGTATAATTCCCAGATCATATGCAGCATTATGGGAAAATGTGGTCAAGTATCTACGAGAATTTTTACATTGTAAATTGCAACGAGCACAATAAGCACCTAAGTAATTATTTTCCTGAATAGCATGATTATGATGTCTATGTTTATCTTTCTTATCTTTGAAAGTTTGATGACACAATTGACACGTATTTTGTCTTTGAAACATTCTTTCCTGTTCTCTAGACAAGTTCTTAGGGAAGTTGGGGAGCTGAGCATGAATAGCTTTCCATGAGGCTTCTAGCTTGGTAATAAAATGATTGACCGCATCTGGACCTACGTATGAATACGTTTCTACGACATTGAATTCCCTGTCTAAAATCATGTAAGCATAAGCAATTGCTTTATGCTTACATTCCACCATGCCTCTAGGATTTTGACGGTCTAATAGACATTCAAAATCGTAATAGGCGGTGTGAGTTGGGCTATAGGTCCTACCGTAATTTTTAAAACTGATTTTATCATTAGGGTTATAGAACGAAAATACTTGGGATACAGTGCATGACTCTTCGTGAGCTTGAATTTCATCTAAGGGAGCATGCAAAAGACAAATTTTGCAGAATTTATGAGTGTCAGGAATTTTATACCGATTATGGTTAATACTCTTTACAAATTTATCAAAATCCTTGATCAAACAGAGATGCTTGCCTTCTAATAACAACAAAGGGACTTTATCGGCATACTTTTCTTGGCTTTTCCTAGCTAAACTAAGATAGTATCTGTTACTTTCATGAGTTATTGTATAAATATAAATAGAAATTTTGTTAAGCTTCTCTATTTTCTTAAGGTTATCAAATGTTACAGGGAATCTGATTTCATCTGCCCATACTACGAATCTTGTACACCATCGAAGGTTTTTGTAATACTTTCTAACGTTATTCATAGTCCTGCCCAATGCTAAGTTTTTATACGCTGCAATGCACTGTAACAAACACTCATCTCCTTCACTTTCAGGATTAAATACTGATTCTTTCCCCTTTAATTTTGCAGGATATGGTACGTAAGATCCAAGGTGCATAGGGTGGCGAATATACGAAAAATTAATGGCAAAGCCTGACATGGAATGAATTCCTACACTTGAGGATTGGACATTTTTTAGGCATTCGTCAATTTTAGCAGACATTTCGTCAACCCATGAATTTACAAGAACTTCCACTTCTTCCTGTGTAACAATCTGAGTTTCGCCTCTAATTGAAAATACTTCATCTAATATTTCATATTGATTGTCGGCATGATTAAGTTTTTGCAAAATTAGGCTTACATCAGGGTAAATGTGAAATGAGGGAGGGAATTCTTCCTGTATTTGTCTGAACTGATTGTCTATATATTCTATAAAAAATTCCCTATACCTATTTATATATACGCTGGGGTCAGCGTCTAAATGTCCGGGAATGGAGAACGAATGTCTCGAGAAAGAACCTTCGAAATGGTTAATGACTTCTAACACTCGCGGAACAACGTTATCTAAGTTATGTACCTCTGGGGGATCTGGAGCGTTGACTTCTTCATCTGATATGTCGTGAACAGGGGGTTGATTGTCTTCTTCTTCTTCATCTGAAGATGCATGCTGGTTGCCGTCTGGCGCATCTTCTTCTAGCTCCTGGGACAGCTGGGGTTGACTGCGTACAGGTGTGCTCCACTCAGAGGGTTGGGTTGAATCCAGGGGCGATTCTGTAATATAATATTAGCAATGAATAAACATTAAGAGGAAAACACATTTGAAAACAATAAGAGGATTTGAAAACCTTAATAGGAAAATATTGTGTAAATAAGAGGAATTATTATTATTAAGAGGAAAAACATAAAGTTTAAATAAGAGGAAAAACTGAATTACAGATAAATAATAATATTACTTACGAGCTGGGATGTTGATTCCACCAAGTATGAGATTCTCTTGATCACGAATAGGAACTCCTGTAATGGAAATATTTTTGTATGAGTACTTATTACTTGTTTATACACTTGTTACAATATACAATTAATAACTTTTAAAATTACGAAAATTATTGTGAAAACGTACGGTTATTTATGATGCGACGGCGTTTGGGTGGAGGTTCAATGACGTTTCTGGCTTCGGTGGGAGGTTCCCGGTTAACGGAGAAACGACAGTATGGGCAGGAAGTAGAACCATGAACTGAAATGAAAATAACATATATAAATTGACTGTCTGTATGTATGCATGTATGTGTGTTTCGGATATATATTTTCTTTGAAAGTTTATTGAATGTGCGAGAAAAAGCGGTACTTACGATTTGCACAATAGAGTTGTCCGCAGCTGGTACAGGTTACGTCAAAATGTCCAGGCGGTGTAGGCCCGTTGCATCCTATACAGTATAGTCTGCATTCTTGAAGAGCGTTGATGGACATTTCACCTAGGCATGTTAAACACTGAGTTTGACACACATGCACGATTTCGTTGTTGATAGGAGACAGGCACAGAGGACATACTGACATGATGATATGACTAGGCTAGGGGAACCTTGTGAACAGGATGAAGATTGAATGTTGACTGAAAGTGTAGGCCTCTGAGACTTTGGCGATCTGAGGGGGGCCCCTGAATGAGCGTAATAACGATAGTGTGCCCCTGAGTGAGCGTTTGGCTGTTTTATTAATAGCGAGAATGATTGGCGAATACTGGGAATAAACTCTTTTATTATAAATTGTGTAAACTATGAATTAGATGACTAAATAAATTATAAATAAATAAATAAGTTTTATTAACGCTTAATGTATATATATATATATATAAATTATTACGGTGGCGAACGCCGACAATGACTGGTGGATGTCTGGGGGCAGGTAATCAGGTGATGATTGCCTCGGGCAGATAGCCTGGGGCAGGTAGCTGGGGCCAGCTTAGATAGTCTCTGAGACAGTTTTCAGTATTAAAGGTTACATTGAGATGCTTCGGTTGATTTGTATAAAACTGACTGGTTAATGAAAAAGGAATAAAATATTAGTATGTCAGAAAATAGGAAGAGGGAATAATATGAAGAGGAGAGAGAGAGAGGAGGGAGAGAGAGAGAGAGAGGAGGGACGGTCCAGATATTACGGATAAGATAAGATAAGATTAAGAGCCGACTGACTGGCTGGGCGCAAAGTAAATAAAGGTGATGCGACAGATTGCGAGGTAAGGGGGAGAGGGAGGGGGGTGTGATGTACGAGACTTGAAAACAATGACTTACATAGGTGATTTTCTAAATTTATATGAATAACTAAGGCTTACATAGATGATTTTGTAAGTTGAAAACATGTAAAATATGTCCGTAGAGTTCTCCTGGAAGCCCTAAAGTGCTACACACGTTATTTGAATTTCTCCCATAAGGCCTTAACAAACTTCTAAGTCTCGGAAATTATTTTTCTTATAAGAACTTTAGCAAACTCGTATGACATTATTTTTCATTATAAGAATTCCCTAATTCTAAATCTGTGACTCCCCAAATTCGCCTGAAAACCCTAAAGCGCTACACACGATATTTCGGACCTGAAAACCCCGAAGCGCTACGCACGATATTTGACCTGAAAACCCCCAAGCGCTACAGGGGATATTTGATCTGAAAAAAAATATCCCCTGTAGCGCTTACACCCCACAGGGGTCCTCTGCCCAAAAAAAATATCCCCTGTAGCGCTTACACCCTACTACTCAGGTGTGGGCTCTGTTGCTCCCTGACCGTTGTTGGAGATGCTAGTGATGGCTGGAGACAGCAGGTGTGGGCTCTGTCGCTCCCTGACCGTTGTTGGAGATGCTAGTGATGGCTGGAGTCAGCAGGTGTGGACTCTATCGCTCCCTGACCGTTGTTGGAGATGCTAGTGCTAGGCTGGAGTCAGCAGGTGTGGACTCTGTCGCTCTCTGACCGTTGTTGGAGATGCTAGTGCTAGGCTGGAGTCAGCAGGTGTGGACTAGTTTGAAGCACTGACCGACAACTGACACAGGAATACTTGAGTGAAACACGTGACAGTCGAAAGCAAAAGTACAGAAATGAAAAGCTGACTGTTGACAGCAAGACTATAAAAGTGAAATATTGAAAACTGACAGTATGAACTATAGTGAAACATCTACTCTTTATGGGTAGAATACTAGAGTGAAACACTGACAGTTCACGGGCAGGGGATACCCAGGTGTACGAGAGGTTCCGTGATGTATGTATATAATAGTTTACTGGTTTACTGGCTGGTTTACTCCGAGTTAATTTCCCTGCCTTAACCCAGCATTCTTCCCTCATGTTCTCACTGCACCTCTTCCCTTCGTCCTCCTTACCTCCTCCCCATTTCCTTCCTCTTTGCCTATTATCAGAAGTAGACTCTTTCTCAGATAATATTACAAAATGTTTCCCCTTTTCCATTTTCTCTCCTCCCCTTTACGTTCCCTCTATTTCCATTCCTCCTTTCTCTCCCCTATTCCTCCTCTTCTTCCCCTCATCTTGACCCTAAGTTTAGATAGCAGAAATTTAATTAAGGAAGAAGATGTAGAGTCCACGAGTTCCAGCAGAAGTAATTATGTCAGTGGTGTCGGCTCTCCTCTATAACCAAGAGCAGTGTGGGGTGGCGATGTATGCACCAATAGCAGCTTGTTTTGCCGACGTCATTAATGTGTGCTACCAATAGTAGCATGTTTTATCGACGTCATTAATGTGTGCTACCAATAGCAGCATGTTTTATCGACTTCACTAATGTGTGCTACCAATAGCAGCTTGTTTTGCCGACGTCACTAATGTGTGCCACCAATAGCAGCATGTTTTATCGACTTCACTAATGTGTGCTACCAATAGCAGCTTGTTTTGCTGACGTCACTAATGTGTGCTACCAATAGCAGCTTGTTTTGCTGACGTCACTAATGTGTGCTACCAATAGCAGTATGTTTTGCCGACGTCACTAATGTGTGCTACCAATAGCAGTATGTTTTGCCGACGTCACTAATGTGTGCTACCAATAGCAGTCCGACGTCACTAATGTGTGCTACCAATAGCAGCTTACACTGATGACGTCATTCTCATACACGACCAATAAGAGCTTGTTTTGGGAGTCTTAATTATTTCAAATTACCCATAGGAGCTTACTGACCTGACATTATTCTCATGAATTTCTAGTAAGAGTTTATTTAAATGATATCATTTTACTCCCAAATGACCAATAGCCGTTTGTTTTCGTGACACGGTTATCACGGATAACCAAAATGGCTTGTTTATGAGTCATCATTGTTGGATACCAGCAGTTGACTAATGATATATGCCCGTTATTGGGGGGTAGGAATAGCCTAAGCTACTCTATCCCTTTGAGATGTATTTCTTTCTTGTCTCAATAAACATACTTGAACTTGATGATGTATGCTCATTGGTGGCCAATAGGCACGGGTTTTGGTGATAGCGTAAGCTATCAGGAGCAGCTGACTGTCATGCACAATCATGTAAGGTTTGCTGATGTTATTCGTGAAGATCAGCCATAACAGTATTTTGATGTTAAGAAGGTTATATTGAATTGAGGTCATTATCACACGACTAATAGTAGCGTTTACTAACGTCACTCTCACAGACGACTAATAGCCGCATGTTGCTATGTCATTGCTATCGTATGTAACCAATGGCATATTGTTGCGTATACGTCATCATCACAGATGGCCAATAGGCGCTTGTTACGGTGACGTCATCACAGACGACCAATAGTAGGGCGTTACGATGATGTCCCAGATGCAGACGACCAATGGCAGCGCGTTGTGTTGACGTCACAGACACAATGGACCAATACTCGCTCCCCTTGTTGCCACCCCTAATGATGCACGACGTTCATAGACTTCAGTAACCGCATAATTAACACTGTCGCCATTCTCCATCAGGTTGAATTAACCTCAGGTTTAAATTAACTTCTACCACCAGAGAAAGTGCCTGGCACCAGCTTTACTTTCCCAAAATTAACATGTCGTTTCCTTTCAGCTAGTCGTATGTTAATTTTGCTTCATCCATTATGTTAAATTAACTCTCGTCACTTTCTCGTCTGCTGAAAATGGAATTCACAGTCTTCTAAAATCACAATTTTGATTTAACTTTGATTTGCATCTGTTTATCTTTAAAGATATCTTTATGTTTTCTTGCCTTCATAACTCATAAACTCTATCGACCAATATATACATTCAGACAGATATCTCGCAGTCTGTCAGTCAATCAGGCTCTCCTGTCTCTCTCTCTCTCTCTCTCTCTCTCTCCCTCTCTCTCTCTCTCTCTCTCTCTCTCTCTCTCTCTCTCTCTCTCTCTCTCTCTCTCTCTCTC
Organism: Procambarus clarkii; assembly: GCF_040958095.1. Lineage (NCBI taxonomy): Eukaryota > Metazoa > Arthropoda > Malacostraca > Decapoda > Cambaridae > Procambarus > Procambarus clarkii. The sequence goes on from NC_091173.1 coordinate 15,549,670, forward strand.
TCTCTCTCTCTCTCTCTCTCTCTCTCTCTCTCTCTATATATATATATATATATATATATATATATATATATATATATATATATATATATATATATATATATATATATCCGTAACAATAGGAGAAACACATAGCAGAAGCACTTCACATTAAACCCCCATTACATTATCAACAGCTAATAGCCTCATTCGTCCTAACATTAACAACACCAAAAGAGATCTGACGTATGCAACCTTCCAACCATCCCAGCTGACCAATGAGATGCACGACCACGTTACCAGGTCCTCTTGTCAGGGTAACGAATCTCTCCTCTACAGCTGTGTTTGTCCTTTCTGTATTCATCTTTCCTCTTCCTCTGAGGCGTCTATGTTGTGCCTTACTTAACTGTATCAGGCACATTACAAGTGTGAGATGAACATTAAAAAGATAATTATTCAAAATTCTTCCCATGTGATGAATTTAAGAAACAGAAAATTCGTGCTGGAATCATTCATCTAAATCCTTTCCTGTGTGTGTGTTTTTATGTGTATGTTCACCTAGTTGTGCTTGCGGGGGTTGAGCTTTGCTCTTTCGGCCCGCCTCTCAACTGTCAATCAATCAACTGTTACTACTAACTAATATTTATTTATTTTTTCCTCCACACACATACACACACACACACACACACACACACACACACACACACACACACACACACACACACACACACACACACACACACACACACACACACACACACACACACACACACAGGAACTTACCGTTAATTATTCTTACCGTTAATTATTTAGAACTGGTTAATTTAGTAATTTAATACAAGCTACGCAATTCAAATGTAATCCGACCCAGACGAATTAACAGATGGAATGTAATCTAGCCAAACGTAATATTGCGTTGGTTAGGTTAGGCTGTGTTGGTGTTCCGTTAGGGGAGACACCGTGTGTATTGTACAGCAGATGACCGTAGAGTGTGTGACGTTGGGCTTACCTTCAACCCTCACTGTCTTCTTGCGTACTGACAGCCAGTAGTACACTCTCATGTACTGACAGGATGGATAGTCGTAATATTTTAACAATAAATATGTTGAAATTCCAATTCAGTTGAGAGAGAGAGAGAGAGAGAGAGAGAGAGAGAGAGAGAGAGAGAGAGAGAGAGAGAGAGAGAGAGAGAGAGAGAGAGAGAGAGATCAGTTTATTAGTTTTAACTAGTTTACTCCCTCAAGTTAAACTAGCCTTCGTTCCCACCATAAACTGGGCTCTGGCTCTCCTCACTTTAAACTAGTTTGCTCACTCGGCCCCAATTACCCTCTCTTAAACCTCAAACTTTATTGCCTGAGTTAAATTAAGATCATGTATCATGCAAAACTTTATTCTCATTCAGTGTCTTGTTAATTAAATGTCATACAGAACGCTGCGGTATTTACACCTTGCTTGCCACGCCCTCCTACTCAATGTGTACATTATTATTATTATTATTAATAGTGTTATTGTTATTATTATCATTGTTATTATTGATAATCAGTTGGAGCAGTATAGGGATCCGAACCAGAGTTCTGTGAATACCAAGACGGGCGCCTTTCCCACTCGGCCAACTCCCATTACCTACCTTGAGGTTACCTTGAGGTGCTTCCGGGGCTTAGCGTCCCCGCGGCCCGGTCGTCGACCAGGCCTCCTGGTTGCCTGACTGATCAACCAGGCTGTTGGACGCGGCTGCTCGCAGCCTGACGTATGAGTCACAGCCTGGTTGATCAGGTATCCTTTGGAGGTGCTTATCCAGTTCTCTCTTGAACACTGTGAGGGGTCGGCCAGTTATGCCCCTTATGTGTAGTACCTACCCCAGAGAGGGTACAAGAAATTGGTTGTGTTCGTCTTAAAAATAAAAAACTCGTCTTTTTTTCATTCTGTCACGATAAACTTGTTTTGTTTTAATCTGTAATTGTGGTACATAGCCTTCCCGGCTTGGTGCCTTCTTTTGATAATTACTTCCTTAATCTGTAATTGATTTTTTTTATGTACCATGTACTAGTGCTGATTTTGTCCCACTAGTGCTGATTTTGTCCCACTAGTGCTGATTTTGTCCCACTAGTGCTGATTTTATCCCACTAGTGCTGATTTTGTCCCACTAGTGCTGATTTTGTCCCACTAGTGCTGATTTTGTCCCACTAGTGCTGATTTTGTCCCACTAGTGCTGATTTTGTCCCACTAGTGCTGATTTTGTCCCACTAGTGCTGATTTTGTCCCACTAGTGCTGATTTTGTCCCACTAGTGCTGATTTTGTCCCACTAGTGCTGATTTTGTCCCACTAGTGCTGATTTTGTCCCACTAGTGCTGATTTTGTCCCACTAGTGCTGATTTTGTCCCACTAGTGCTGATTTTGTCCCACTAGTGCTGATTTTGTCCCACTAGTGCTGATTTTGTCCTACTAGGTTAAGTAGTGTGTGTGGTATTGCTAGATTAATTTAGTTTGAGTGGTTAAGTTAAATTTGATAAATTATGTTAAGCTAGCTTGAGTGATATTAGGCTAGTTTGAATGGTTACGCTTGGTTAAGTTACTGTAAATAATTAAGATAGGTTAAGTTAATTTGAGTGGTTAAGCTAGGTCAAGTGTTTCAGTGACTAGAATAGGTTAAGCTAGTTTGTGAGGTTAAGCTTCAATGAATAAGCTAAGCTTGTTTGAATGCATGAACTAGGTTAGGCAAAACAAAATTAAGCTAGGTAATGTGGTTAAATAAAACAATATTTCTAAACTAAGCTAAATAGTTAAACAGCTAATTTGGGCATAGTGTGAGCAGTTAATTTAGGTTTACTGCATCATTCCACTAAAGAGCCAGAGTTCAACCTCCGCAAACACAACTAGGTGAGTACCTACTGGCATATTATTTTGACCATAATAATCCTGTTCTTGTAAACCCGAGAAAGCGTGTAAGGGCCCAGTTGTTGAGATAACACACCGTTTTCAGGACGTGGTGTTGCTCCAACGACCATGAGGTCTGATAAAGACCTTTTGTTCCCTCTATAATACTTTTTGCGCTACCGCTCACAGGATGAGTATGGGGTGCACAATAAACTAACCGCCTCCGGCGGCAACACTCAATCAAATCCAACGACCAGTCCTATAACTAAACCACACGTTACCAAGAATTATTTTAGCGTCACGGTAGTGAACGAAAGCAATGCACTAAGGAGTAATGCTTATGACTGAAGATTCCATACACAGTTTCAAAAATAGATTCAAAGAGTCCAACTAATTGAAAGAAAGAACCATCGGCCCGGCAGGTAAATACAGTATAAATATAGCCTCATTGAGTCATGTGGGTCAGTGTGCGTTACCTGGTGGTGGAGGCCACACGCCGCCACGGGGGCACACTTATTGTCGCCCTCTGCTGTTTTAAGGTTAGATTACAATTTCACATTATATATTTAACAAAAATTATTGAACAGTTTTTAGCTCGGGTACATAGTTTTGATTTCTATGTGGGTGGAGGGGGTTTACTTTTCGTTGTTATCGTTGTCAATTAGTATGAAATTGTTATTTTTTATCAGATTTCTCATTTTACTTTTGTGGATACTTTACTTAGATTTATGGCCCAGATGTTAAATTTATTAATTATATTTGTGTCTTAACAATAAATTACATTCAACGCCGTCCCTGAACATTCAACGCCGTCCCTGAACATTCAACGCCGTCCCTGAACATTCAACGCCGTCCCTGAACATTCAACGCCGTCCCTGAACATTCAACGCCGTCCCTGAACATTCAACGCCGTCCCTGAACATTCAACGCCGTCCCTGAACATTCAACGCCGTCCCTGAACATTCAACACCGTCCCTGAACATTCAACACCGTCACTGAACATTCAACACCGTCACTGAACATTCAAAATAATCACTAATAAACACCACTAATTTCATCAACTCTGTTAGTATACACAATTAGCATAATGACCTTTTCCAAATAGCGAAGTAGTTTGCTGGGAAGGTTACACGTGGGGTGAGGGGGGGGGGAGGGTAGAAGGTAGCCAATGAAAACTTCTTTTTGGCTCGACCAATCACGTGGAAGACAACACCATCTCTTAAGTTTTAATTGGCTCCCGTAGTTTTTTTTTTCGTTCATGGAATATTAAGATGAAGGGAAATTGCATCAACTTGAATTGACAATAAAATATTCGAATTTCAAACTAAATTTTTAAATATAGATATAATTTGTTTAATTTAGAACGGCAAAAAATGACTGGAAATGTGACTAAATAAAACAGGTACAATAGCTGGGAGGCGGCCTGCAGTGGCGGTGATTTTGCTCCCCGTGGACGCCGCCAGGCAGGAAAACGCACAACACCCACCCACATGCATGCAACACACTCTCTCTCTCTCTCTCTCTTGGCCGGTGGCTGAGCGGACAGCACGCTGGACATGTGATCCTGTGGTCCCGGGTTCGATCCCGGGCGCCGGCGAGAAACATTGGGCAGAGTTTCTTTCACCCTATGCCCCTGCTACCTAGCAGTAAATAGGTACCTGGGAGTTAGTCAGCTGTCACGGGCTGCTTCCTGAGGGTGTGTGTGGTGTGGGGAAAAAATAGTAGTTAGTAACAGTTGATTGACAGTTGAGAGGCGGGCCAAAAGAGCAGAGCTCAACTCCCACAAGCACAACTAGGTGAATACACACACAAAATCAATAACTCCTTTGCCTTTCGGTGTGAGTTTAAAAATACGCCCTGGCATATAATACAATAGCGGCAAGGGGGAATCAGCCCTAGAATTCCCAGTGTCCCCAGCACCCCTAGCACATGGAGCCCCCCCATATTAGTCCCGGTACTCTCAGCGTTCCTAGGACCCGAGCACCTACAGTCCTGGTCCCACACCCAACCACTCACAGCATCGTTGCTGGTCCCAGCTCTTCCAGTGACCCTTATTGGTAGTGATGGCTTGGTCTCCAAGCCATCACTCCCAATCACTGCCTCCACCCCAATCACTCCCAGCACCCACAACCACTCTCAGCACCCACTACAATCACTCAGCACCCTCAACACCCCCCAACCCCCACAATCACTCCCAACACCCCCCCCCCCCCATCACCCCAGCACAACCCCGTCGCCGACGCCGCTACCAATAACGAGAAACAACGCACCCATTATTGGTCTTTCCCCCCTTCCGTCACGGTCGAACCACTGTGGACATTTCCATACGTTTGCGGCTGTTCCAGTCGCCTTCCTGCGGCCTCCAGCTGCTTTATTCCATGATTGTCGAAGTTCCAGTCGCTTGCAGGTAGCGTCCAGATGGTTTATACCATGATTGTGTGTGTTCCAGTTGGTTCCCTGCGGCATATACCTGGCTTATTTCCATTATTGTTTGAGTTCCAGTTGCCCTCCCTCCAGCTGGCTTATTCCATGACTATAGGTGTTCGGGTTACCTTCCAGCGGGTTCAAGCTGGTTTAATCCATAATTTCATATAAAATTACATTTTTAAATCTTCTAGGCAACTTATTCCACAACTGTGGCTACTCAAGTCATCTTCTTCTTGCTTCTAGTTGGTCCATTTCATATTGTTAATCCCCTCTTCATTCTGAAGCAAGCAGTTAACCTTTTCAACGATTGTGGCAGTCCTAATTGCTTTCCGGGTGTTTTGTAGCTTATTCCATGATTGTCTCTTGTTCTAATCATCATGGACTAGTTTAGTCCATGATTGTGACTGTTTAAGTTGCTTTCCTACGGCTTCCAGCTGGCCATTCCAGTCAGGACCAGAAGTTTCAACTAGTGGAGTCTATTCGCAGACACACCTGATCCCCTTTGTTGTAGCTCCGGCCCACACCAAGTTGTAGCGTTCAAGAGGATGTAACGTTTGAAGTGAAATATGACTGACGCAAAAACAATAAAAATAGTTACAGCCCCGCTCCTGTGCCAGGTAAGTCCACTACGGGCTCACCATAGCCCGAGCTACTTGCAACTTTTTGTTCCCAGTAGCTGAATCTAAAACAACAACAATGATGCAAGTTATTGCATCAGTCATCTCTTGAGGATGGAAAAATCCTCTTCTCTTGATGATGCTTTTTTTTCAGTGAGGATGATTCAAGACATCCTCTTGAGGAGGATGAATTTCTTGATGGGAAAATTAATATGTTGATAAATAAAAATATATTTTTTAAATAAAACTAGACGGTTGCCATATTTTAAATAATGAGACTTCAATATTTTAATTACTTTTGAATGGGAGTCCTCAAAGAGAGACCCATAACTGGTGAAACCTTTGAACTGAAACTAGAGTGAAAACTACTTTATAATTCAGCAAAGTTAACTTAAGCTCCTGGTGTAATTATATTAGCAAATGGCATTAAAACTAGACTAAAAGTCAAACTGCTGCAGCTAGTAAAATTTGAGCTCGACAACCATTGCTAAAAAAAAAAAAAAGTTTCCAGTGTAAAGTGGTGTTTTTCGAACTTTCTATTTTTATTTTGTCTGAAGGTAAATTTGCCTTTGTGGGGGAGGGAGGCGCGAAAGGAAGTGTGGGATGGGAAGGGGAAGGGTGGGGTGGGAAGGGGAGGGGATGGGGAAGGGTGGGGTGGGAAGGGAAGGGGATGGGGAGTGTGGGGTGGGAAGGGGAAGGGGAAGGGGAAGGGGGAGAAGGAGTTTTAGCGGGAGGAAAAAATGGTATCCAATAGGAATTTTGTCGAGAGCCGAGTTGCCAGGGTGGAAGTTGTGCTGGAAACTGGTGGACGATTACATGAGTGTTTAGCGAACAGCTGGGTGTCCGAGGTCGGGTACCCGGCCATCACCGTGTGCAGCTTAAGCTCTTGGACCCCGTCACATTGCTTTCAGTAATCTGGGGTGTGTGAGTACTTACCTACTTTTACTCTAGTTGTGTTAGCGGTGGGGAAGAGGGGGGGTGGAGAGGGTCGAATTCCAGCTGATAGGTCCCACCATTAATCATCAGGAGTGATTACTCCTTATTCTGTGTATGATCGCTCTAGAGAGAGAGGGAGAGAGAGAGAGGGGGGGGGGTTGAGTGTGCCCATCTATACCTGAATTTTTGTGTACTTGTATGCACTTTCCTCATCTCCCTCTACTGTTCTCTTCACCTTCCCCGATGTTGTTGTTGTTGTTATAGATTCAACTACTGGGAACAAAAAGTTCCAAGTAGCACGGGCTATGGTGAGCCCGTAGCCTTCCTCCGAGTGTGGGACGAGTGTTACTGCTGCGCCACGGCACCTCTCTTCCTCTCCCCTCTCCCCCCTCACACATTATCCCTGTTTCCACTCCCACTCCTTCCGCTCTACCATCCCACTTTCTCTTCATCTATTCCCCTCACAATTCTCCCATTCTCTAACCCATCACACCTTCACTCTCCTCATACTGGACCCTTCATCTCAAGTTTTCAACTCATTTTTTCCAATCTATTACAATATGTTGTTGATTGTGTCGCTGTACGGAGTATAGTGGAAGCCAACACCTCTCCTGGTCTCTCTCTTAAGCTGCCGTCCCTCTGGGTCTTGTATTCACCACCAAAGTTTACATTCACTCCAAAATATCTGCCGTTTACGGGCTATTCATGCCCGTGCCACCTCGTGGGTGGCTTAATCTACACCAGTTAATCAATCATTGTCATGTAGAACTTCCTCCCATCACTCTGCTCATCACCCTATCACTCTGCTCATCACCCTATCACTCTGCCCATCACCCCCCACCACCACCCTGCCCATCACCCCCCACCACCACCCTGCCCATCACCCCCCACCACCACTCTGCCCATCACCCCCCACCACCACCCTGCCCATCACCCCCCACCACCACTCTGCCCATCACCCCCCACCACCACTCTGCCCATCACTCTCATCTTACATTGCCATTAAAATGTTCATAGTCTACAGCGCACCTCTCGTACGCCAACTCGACGCCATTAAAATGTCATATATGCCGTCCTCTCTCCCTCCCTCTCTCCCTCCCTCTCTCCCTCCCTCTGGCTTATCCTTCTCTTCTCCACCTATCTCCTTCCATTATAATAATTATGTTCTCCTTTTCCTTCATCTCGTTCGTCTTTCCATTCTTCGTGTGTCTATCTTTCTCCTTTCTTCTCCTGAGCCTTTTTCACTCGCACTTTCCCGCATCTCTGTTCCATCCCAGCTCACCTTCCCACTCTCTCTCCTTCCCTCTTTCTCCTTTCCGTTCTCAGTCTGTTACTCCCTATCTTGTGCTTCCTATCTTTAAGAATAACGCAAACTGCAGAAGGTCTATTGACCCATACGCGGCCGCTCCTATTTAACCCCTAGCAAAACCCATTCCAGCACATGTCTAACCTACGCTTGAAACACTTCAGCGATCCCATATCCATTATGTTACCCGGAAATTTGTTCCATAAATCAACAACCATGTTTCAAGACCAGTATTTACCCAGGTCTTTCCTGGATCTAAACTGCATATAGCCATTGTTTCGTATTGGTTATATTATTTTCCCCCTCTCACCTCACCTCTCCCCCCCCCTACCTCCTTCTCTACCTCCCTCACTCACCATACGCCAATTAATTGCAACAAACAGTTTCTCGACAGTTGAACTGGTTAATCGGGAATGCGGATAACTGGGACGTCTGTGCTGTGGAGCCGTGCCAATTAAGTGGGGGTTTCCTATTATGTATGCAGACGTGTATATGCAGATGAGGGAGTTTAGTGAAGGGGCTGTGATGCTCGTTGAGTCCAGAGGGTCGGACTGTGGTGCTTAGACTGAGCACAGTGGCACTCACCTGGTGTCCTCTACACTGAGCACAGTGGCACTCACCTGGTGTCCTCTACACTGAGCACAGTGGCACTCACCTGGTGTCCTCTACACTGAGCACAGTGGCACTCACCTGGTGTCCTCTACACTGAGCACAGTGGCACTC